>NC_088925.1:23037500-23055000 GCF_038396675.1 Hydra vulgaris
TACTTTTGAACAAGTATACAAAACTATACAGGTTATTTTATTAAATACCAACTAAACTATCGGCCATTATCAAAACATTAATAAGCACAACACACAGAGTTGTTTGTTATGTGAATTAATTTTTGAGAACTATAGAAAACATAATTTTTTCTACTCAAATAAACTTTGTAAATTGATATAAAAATTTACCTGTTCTCTTAAGTCCACGGAGAGATTTTCAGTGACAACTAAAGGTCGAATTGAATTTATTATTTCTTGTCCATAAACACTCATAAGTGCATCTATTTCCTTTTCCCCTCCAGTTAGAATGTTCCTTAGAGCACCAAGTGCTTTTACAGCAACCTCAACATGACTATCATTAAGTAATCTAAAAATAAATTTATCATTTTATCTTTTAATACATTAGAAAAAGTTATGCATAAGCTATTATTACATGAGTGCTGTATATTATCTAAAGAAAATCAGGTTGCAATAATTCATTTTTTTTTAAAAACCCTAATATATTTGAAGATGTCCTACAAGACGTCTTCAAATATATTAAGGTTGCAAATGTTTCTTAACATTTGCAACTTTTAGTAACATCAACAAATATAAGAAGAGTTCATTTTTGATTTGCTGATAATTTTAAATATAAATATCTTATGATTTAAACGATCATTTATATATAGTATATAATATCAAAATATAACAATATCAAAATATTACACACAATGTTATAAAACTGGGTATCACAGTCTACAATTAAAACTATTAAAACTATAATTTCTGTTACATCATTTTTTCTCATTAAACAATAAACATTCAATAAATAGTATCAAACTGGTAGTAACAAACTTAACATTATAAAAGTCAAAGTTTAAAAATTACAGCATTTTTCATTATTTAAATTAAAGTTAAAAATTACTATATAATTCTTTTATTTCTATATATAATATAGAAATAAAAGAATTACTAATTTATTATAATTAATGAAAAAAAGTCTGCTATAAAAAAATTTATTATGTTATCATTGTTATGTTGTTTTAGTTGGAGTTTTTTACTATAAATATTTTATGTTGGTTTAGTTTCATTTATTTTAAATTAAATACACTCCCAGTGGATTTAAATTATGCATAAGAGTTGTTATAGCTTATTACAGGTTTACAATAATAAAAAAAAAAAAAACACTGCAGCTAGCTGAAGCAATTCTTACTGATAACAACTTTATAGTTTTTACAAAATTGTCTTTAGTTTTACTCTTTACCATGTACCAGACAAAAACATTATTTTTTAATTAATGACTAAATTAAAAGCCATTTAAAAAACTTGAACAAGTAGCTTTTAATTTCAATAAATTTATAACTTTTACCTAAAGTTCTTAAATAATTAGCAACACATTCTCCTTTTCAATTGTAAATATTAAATCATACATAATTCTAAAAATCAAACAAGCTAGGAATATAAAGTTGCTTCTAAAAAACCAAACTGATGAAAATAAACAAGTGCAATCAAAGTTTCAGATATAAAAATCTGAATTTTAATTATCCCTAGATATGACAATCTCTAGTTTTTATTAGCGAATAATTATTTCTTATACAAAAAGAAGCAAAGATATTATGGTAAAAGAAGTTTAAAAAACAATAAACAATTTTCGAAATATCATCAAACAAAAAGCCAACTAGGTATAAGTAACTATTTTTTATAGTAACAACCACAACATTACTATATAAATTTCTTATCTGCACTTATAATGTGATTTATTTGTTGGAATTTTTTATTAAAAAATCCTGCCAAAAGCTTAGGTACACACATTTTTATAAAAATTTAACTTTAAACTACCAAAAGCAATAATAATGAGTGTTATAGAATAAAATTCTACATAACTACATGTCTCAAATAAGAGGATTCATTCAAAGAAGGTAGAGCATTCATTTATTTCACAATTTTAACAAGAAATTCTGTTTTCCTAATAAACTATTGAATAGTTAAAAGTTATCTTAAAGGATTTAAGATTTTAAAGGATAATATAAAAGTGCTAGCAATACTGATCTGATATCTTTTATTAGCCAATCTATTCAGAAACAAATGTTTAGTGTCTCCACTCTGCCATGTCACTTGCATTATCTACCAAAGTTCTCACAAAAACTTACTTTAATATATTCGATATGCCAACGTAATCAACAATTTTCTTTTTCAAAACTTCGTTTGTCTCTGAAGCCAAGTTCTAGAAAAGAAGGACACTTCTTTCATCATGCTTGAAAAATAAATCTGAGTGCAGCATAAATAATTAATGCATACCATAAGACCCCAAACACCATTCACACGCAGAGGTGGTTCATTTCTTTTTATTAAAGCAAGCAAAACTTCTAAAGCACCATACTCAACAAGAACCTTAAAAAACACAATATTAGGTAAATTAAACTTTACAATTGATATCGTTGATGTAATTGATTGTGTACACATGATGTTTATATAGTTGGTGTCATTTGTGTACAACCATCATGTTTATATTGCACATTTGAGATTAATACTTTTAGTTTATTCAAAAAAAATCTCAAATATTTAAAAAAAAAAGAGCAATTAAAACAAAAAAAAATACATTATGAATAAGAGTTATATGAAAGATAATTGTCTCCAGAGATCTAGAGCTTTTCAGGTTCCATTAAAAATAAACAAACAAATATTGCTGCAAGACATAACTTTATATTTTTAGAAAGGTCATAATTTTATATTTAAAAAAACAAACTTTTAAACTTTTGATGATTTTTAACATAGGGTGCTTAAGATCTTTAATATAGGGGTGCTTAAGATCTTTAACATAGGGGTGCTAAAGGAGAAAATATTTGCTTTTCTAAAGATTCTGTTGAAATATTCATTTACTAATTTAGTTTTATTTTAGAATTTATATAGCTCATAAGATTCATAAGATTATACATAGTAATTTGATACATTAGTAATCTGTTAGATAACTATAGCCAATACAAACAATTTATTATCAAATTTTTTATCATAGCTTTGTTAAAAACTTAAATCTACATTATAATTTTTTTTTTCTTTACTATTATTACTGTTATTTCTCTTTACTATTATTACTGTTATTTCTTTCTTTTTATATTTTACTTCTATAACAGTAATAATTTTTGCTTATGAACCAAATCTCAATTACTGATTTTTAAAAATTATCATATAACAAGTGTGCGTAAACCAATGTTTGTTAATTTATGTACACTTGTTAAACTTTAGAAGAACATGAATTTATAACAAGCCGAGTTAGGTATTGCTGTTGAGGTTGTACGAAAGTTAGCTTCAATGACAAATAAAAAATATAAGCAAATGTAATGATGCTAGATGACTTTATATTTATTGACTTGTAGTTTTTTTTAACTATTACTTTTTTGAATGAACATTTTAAAAATAAAATTAAAATAACCAGCAACTAAAATAGTAGCAATTATTTGAAATATATTACTTTAACTACTTGAAATACTTCAAATTTCTTTTACTGAAAGTAAATACATTTTGTATTAATTTTTCTTTTAATAAAATAGACTATTATCATTGTATCTAAAAGTTTTCAAAAAGACTTATTTCTTTTATTAATAATATTTTATAATATAAACTTTATGATTACTTTTGCTTTTCTTATACTGATTTTAAGGCTCTTTTTATTGGAAATGTTATTTGCTATTTTTTAATTATATTTTCTGATAGTTGAGTTCAGTTAATTAAATAACTGGAGAACAGAAACATTTTCATAAAAATATTATAGCTTTAAAAAATTAACCATTTTTGAAGCCATTAAAACATTATTCATTTAACAATAAGCAAGAAAACAAAAAGTTTTATCATGATTGTTTAAATATATAATTTATAAATATTTTAATAAATATACCATTTGTAAAAACATACTAAAGGATCGGAATGTTTGACAGTTTCACAAGATTTAATTTTTGCACTAAACACTTTTTCTAAAAACTATACAAACAGCAAATTAATATTAGGCTGTGAAGAATTTCAAAGAAAACTTTAATAAAATACTAAGCGAGATAATGCAATTATAATCTTTTTATTAAAACTATTTTTATTAAATTTTGAAAAATTTTCATAAATAAAGTTAATATTGCACTTTAAGAAAAAGCACCTTAAGAAAAAAAACACTTTAAGAAAAAGCACTTTAAGAAAAAATCTTTTTAATAACAACTTCTTTCGCTCTCAAAAAATACAGAGTTTCATGAGTTTTTCTGATATATGGAACCCAGCATAAAATCAAGGTCTGATATCCCGCATTCTGTAACATATATCACCAAAATATTTCTCAGATCTGTACTAATATGCAATAAGGGTCTGAAGGTTAACCTTTTGTTTAATAAATAAACAAAACCAATGGTTTAATAATTTTAATATCATTACTATAAAACTAAATTTTACCTTAATTTAAAAATCTTTATTATCTTACTAAATCTATTATTATCTTACTTCCAATAAATGTTAAAAAAAAAAACAAAAAAAAAAATAATTTTAGAAATGATAAAAACTTTTGTTTTTTTATTAAGTAGAAAATTGATGAAAAAAATAATGGGACATAATACAGTTTCTTATTTGAAAGCATACTTCCTCTTTAACATTGTTTAGCTCATTTCTAACTAGAGTGTTATATAAGGGTTATAAATCTTTTCAAAACACACAATTTTGCAAAATCAAGCAAAACATGGTGAATTAACAAAATACCTTAAAAAAGTCAAGTCTATTTATATAAATATATTTTCATCTGATCTTCATTTTTTTAATAAGAGTTAAATAGTGGTATATTCATTTTATCCCTTAACTACAGTCATTTTATGAACCCTTAACTGCAGTCATTTTATAAACCCTTAACTGCATTCATTTTGCATAATTAACATTTAAAAGTGGTAAGCTCATTTTATGAACAAATAACTCAATGTTAAAAAAGAAAAAAAATGGGATAAAATTCATACAACAACTACCTACAACCTGCATACTGTTTTTTACATGTTAACTGGAAATATATACTTAAAATTTTTCTTTTGCGTCTTTTAACCTTGTCATATGAAATATACTGCCATATTAATATTTAAAAAATAAATAAATTACTTAATCAAAAAAAAAAATAAAAAACCTCTTTGCACGGCGAAAAAACTAGAAGTAGATTACACAACACTGAAGAAGAAACACTTATTATATCATCAGAAGAACTCGATTTCAGTGCAGATATTACAGGTTCCCATAATTTAGAATCTTGAAAAGTGGTATGCAACTGTTGAACAGAGCGAGAAAGACTCAGAAGACACTGCATACCTGCTGCCTGTAGAGAAATATTGCAGTCTTGATTAATAGCTTCATGAATATCTGTTATTAAATTTGTGGATGTTTCAACAATCTAGAATTTAAACTTAAAAGTTAATATATTTAATATATAGGTTATAATATTTAATATAAGTTAATATATTTATTCTTTTTAAAAACATACTAACTTGTTTTCTAATTTTTTCATCATTTGCAGAAAGTGCAGCATAAACTTTAAATGCATTCTTAAATAAATAAAAGCCATTAAATTAATTTAACTTTTTTTTTTAAATTTGTTAATACATATTTCTTTTTTAAAAATAAAAATATATTAAATACAAAATAGATACTAAATATATATCATATATATATAATTTATATTTAAATACTAACACTATACGCATATTACATGCTAAAAAAACACCTAATACATACTAAATATATGCTTAATGAATACATATATATATATATATATATATATATATATATATATATATATATATATATATATATATATATATATATATATATATATGTATATGTGGTATATATACATATGCATACGTGTATATGAATATGAATACATGTATAAATATGTACATGTGGTAAATATACATAAGTATTTGTGGTATGTAATATTGCTGATGAGTAGTATCTATGCAGGTCTAAGACTCCTGGAAAAATCATTGGTGATTGGAATGCACTCCTGAGGGGAATCACCTTACATACACTACTTAATTAGAATAAATGACAAGGCCAAAATTTTTCACTTATGTCTTTTTTGATCTTTATTATACTTGTTATATCTTTATGATACATAAACTGAAAAATATAACCATGATTTTGTACACTAGGAGGGAGGGGGGGGGGATATATTTGATATTGCGACTTTATACAATTTAGTTTTTATTTTATTAGAAAAAAAAGAAAAGTTTTCTTTACTAGAAAAGATTATTTTGCACAGTAAGCTCTTATAATTATATAATAATATTTAGTATTATATAATAATACTAAATATATTATAAATATATGTTACATGTGCACTAAATATATATAACTAATTTCTTATCAAAACATACCTCTTTTAATTTGTCAGCATTTTCTTTAGATACATCTGCATTTACTTTAAAATATAGTGCAATATTTTTGATGAGATGATTTGAAATAGAGGCTATTTCCTGCAGAGTTATACTATCTTCAATGAAATATGCTTCAAAAAATATTGCAAAAACTTTAATTTATTTTAATTATTCAAGTTTTGCTTTGTAAACATTTTTTTTGTTGTTGTTTTCTTATTTCAGCAAAATAATAACAAATTAAAAAAAAAAAAATTTTTATTAAAATAAAATACCTAAAGAATTGGCTGCAATAATTCTAATATAATCAGGCTTTTCACTATGGCACATTCTCACCAAGACTGATAAAATCTTTAAAACAAATTAATGATACAAAATCATAACATGAAAACAGTAGAAAATTATGGTTTTGTAAAACAAAAATTGTAAAAACCAAATAGTAACCACAAAACCAACCAAAAAACATACAATCAAAATAAAAGCAAACATCAGATTTCTCATATTTTTAAAATGAAGAATTTTTATATTGAAAAATAATGAAAATAAATGTAACTACCCATAATTAAAATAGTTAAAAAATTTTAACTGTTATTTTAAAATAGCTAAAAAACACAAACATTTAAACTAAAAAGTAAACATTTAAACTAAAAAGTTTTTATCTGACAGGTATGTTGATAAATTCTAGAAATCATCGAGATTTGATTGAGAAAATATACTTGCATAAACTTTTTTGAAATAATAACACTTCTTAAATAAAAAAAAAAAAAAACAGCAATTCAAAAATGAACTAACAAATTCATTTTAGATAATATTAAATCATATTAGAAGTAAAAAAAAACACCTTTTGTTTGAGAATTTCATCAGAACTTTTCGTTGAAGAAGCACGCAATATTTTTGATAGGCTGAGTAAAAATAAAATGTGTAAAAATAAGAAAATTTATGTATATATTTATGTATATATACATTACATTAAAGGCATAGTATTACCAAGCCATTTTATGTTATAAACAAAAAAACAATATAAACGTGGTAAAAACAAAGCGTGATTTCAGAAATAACTAAACCGATATTTAGTAAGCCACAGTTTTCTGTTTTTTTAGACATATATACATTAAGGTTATGACAAAAAAATAATTTTTTGGTCTGTAGTAGGAATCAATGAACATTTTAATACTGATTAAGAAAATCACAATTATGTCGTTCATTTTAAAAAAAAGTTCCCACACCAAAACACCCAACAATGGTGGGTGCCATATATTACCAAACATGTACCAAAAATATTTCTCTCTAAAAGTATATCAAGCTATATTTTTAAAAAAACAAGATTTCATAGTTGAAAAAAAAAAAAGAAGGAAACTTTTAAATAAAAGTTCGGTTTTTTAAAATTCATTGTAAAAAAACTAATGCTTTTAACAAAAATTGAAAAAAGCACTTTTAAAGACATTTTTTTAAACAATATTTTTATATTTTAAGATGGTTTTTTTAACAATACTTGCATATTTTAAGATGGTTGGACTTATAAAAGATATTTATGAAATCTCTATAAAATTTCATTTTTGAGTTCCAACATGATATACTCTAGGAGAAAAATACTTTTGGTAAAATAAGACGCCCACCATGCCATTGAGTGTTTTGGTGCAGGAATTATGTTTTAGAACCAACTCTAATAACAACTTTTAAGTAATTAGGTTACAAAAGTTCATCCTTTGCGATTACAAGATATACACAATTTTTTTAGTCATAACCTTAATATACATCTTTAAGATATATATCATAAATACATCTTTAAATTTTTCAATAATGTTTTGGTGGCTGGTGATATTGAATATCAGCTGTGTTATGACCGTGGACATAACTAGAGATATGACACGCTTTTTTGTTTCTTTTTTTTGGGGAAAAAAACACGCAGGAGTTTGTTTTTTTAGTTTTATTGGAAAGAAAAAACTGAATTATTTCATTGTACATAATTGTTTCATAAGTATAATAATAACAAAATGTAGCAAAGTTATTATAAATTTGATTTATTTGTTTTAAATATCAACTTGTACATTGTATTGACAAGTCAACTCTTATAACTTGGTATATAAGTTGTAATCTAAATTTGCAAATGATAATCAAATAAGTCAAATTAATGGGAAAGGGTGGAACAGTGAATGTATTGGAAAAATATTTTAAAATTTATAGTCATGATATTAAATATTAGGGCATAAAGGCACTTCATACATCAGACATAAAACCATACACACCATGTAAAGAGAAGTGTTCAATTACAATTTTTTTCTAAGTTCTGGGAAAAAATGTGAATGTTAAAAAGTAAATGCACAGGGAGGGGGCAGGAAAGAGCTAGGGCTATTTAAAAACTGAGTTCAGGCTTAATTAAAGACTTATTTCTAGTACTGATTATGAAATACTTTTAAATTCATACATACTTTGTATTACAATATATAATACAAACTAAAGTACAACAATAACTTTATTTTTATTGTTTTTAATGCATTTTGGGTATTTTTCATTGTTCTAATTTTTGTAACTTTCCCATGATTACCCACCATCTTTTTTTCTGAAATAACTGTAATAAAGTCTATTAAATTAGAAGAAAAAAATCTTTTTAAAACCAGTGTTGATCCTAGGTTACCGGTGGTTTGAAATGGAGGCACTTTTTTCTAAGTATTAGCCACAGCCATTTTTAGAGGTTTTTACTGAATTTTATCTTATCAATAAATTTTTAAAAATTTACAAGCCTACCATACATAAAAACTAAAAAAATATTTCTTTTCACTTCTTAAACTGCAGGTTTTGTATATTGACTTATCAATATAATCAAAAATCAACCTTTTATACTTGCAAACAATTTTATTGGTTTTTTAGGTAGCCATAATGGATTAAATGTGACATTCAAGAATTCAATGTCTAAATTTTATTAAAGTAAGTCTAGAGTTGTATACAATAAAAAAAACTAGAAGGTTTTCTGAAATTTTGTTTTTAAAATATAAAGCTTCAAAGTATGAACAAAACATGTTTATGCTACTGAAGTTTTTATTTTTGTAAAAATCAGAAATTTCAAATGACCATATCTCATGAACCATAGAAAATTTTATGCTGAAATTTTCAGGAATTGCTTTTCTCATTGATATTAACAAACCCACTAAGCTTCATCAAAATCTGAAAGGATTCATGTTGGACCTAGGTCCAGTTGGCATGGAATGACTCTATAATAAAAGTATCACAGTTGTTAGTACAACATGGCAAATAAACATTTCCTTACAGTATGCCTAGATATATAACTAACTTATTATAACTTATTATAACTTATATAACTAAAAATTTAAGTTAAACTGATGTTTATACATGTAATTTTTAATGGTCATTTACTAAAAATATACTAGAATAAAGGAAAACTATTCCAAAATTTATGCCAAAAAAAACAAAAAATTAAAAAAAAAAAAAGCAAAACAACACCAAAAAACACGTTTTTTTCACCCCAAAAAACTTTTTATGTATGCATTGAGCAATTTTTCATACGCCTAGAGGGATTTCCATTAAACAACTTTGTATCATTTTTTAACTTTTAAGTTATTCTATAAGGGGTAGGATAAAAAAAGTAATTAATTTTATAAAAAACTACATTAATTTTTAAATGATGATTATGTAAAAAAGTTTGTTACCAAAAGTTGACAATTATACTACATATAAACACTATTTACTAAACTCAAACAAGTGTGAGTTTTTGAATTTTTTAACTCTTGCTTGTAAATGCTTTCTAGTTTAATAATAAAGATATTATAAAGAAAAAAAAATAATATAAAGGATATATGTTATATATTGTATATATATTTTTTATTTTTATATTCTTATACTATATAAGTTGCACGATCATAATTTAAGTTTTAAACTTTCCTATATTATTACTATGAAGTGAAGTAAGCTTTTTACTAGTATTTTGAAATGGAAATAAATTAAAACACTGGAACAGATTAAGCTTCAAAATTTATAAAGATAACAAAGAGTTTAATAATAAATCAAACAGCAAACAATACTATAAAATAAATACGCATATGCCAATATATATACAATATATTTGGTTCTGTTTGCCTAATGTTCATTTGGAAATTTTGATAGCAAACGAATAAATTTTCTTAAAAAATGACAAAAGAGCAAAGTATAAGCTAATTTTAAAATTATAAATCTCAGTTATGATAAATTAAAAAATTAACATTTTAAATGGTTTGGTAAAATATTTTTTTGCATTTTAAAAAACTCGAATACTTTAAAACAAAAATAATCTTTAAATTAAAAAAAAATAGTTTAAATCTTTTTAAACAAAAATAATGGAAATTTGTTCATATCATTTTGCATGATAGCAATTTAAATTCTATTTCAGTCTCATGTATATCTTCCTGATAATGTTGATTTAGCTTTGTTTTTTTAGCATTTAATTCCTTAATTTTCTGCAGAGCTGATTTCCACATTGCAAACTCCACCAGTGTGGTGAATTCCATCATATACTTGTCCTTTGAGCTACCTTTTTTTTGGTGACACTTTTGCGCAGATAAGTCTATTTCCATTAGCTTTATAACAGATTTTACTCCCTCCAATACATCATTTTTCTTTTTCTTTTTTCTTTTCATTTCATTTCAATTCATCATTCATTTCAAGTTCTGCATGAGAGATCTCATTAGCTTTTCAAGTTCTTGATATAAGAATGATGCTAATGGAGAATCTGACTGAAAAAGTCTTAAGAAAGCTTTACAAATGAAACCAAATATTGAAAAAAAGTAATTTTAGCAGGCATCAGAAAATTATGATTGACAGCATCAGTAACAATGTTTACAGTATAATTATTAGGTAGTTTAGACTGCGTGACATACAACAACACATTATCATAAATATCTAAAGCTCTTTGACATACAGATACATTTTCAAACCATCTTGTTGAACAAAATTTCAGAGAAAACTTATCACTTCCACAAACTGTTTGATAATCTGTCCTACGAGCAGGACTATCATGAGAAAGTTTATAAAAACTTTTGAGTTCTGCATTAACATTCCATTTCACCTTTTTATGACCTATTTGAAATGCACCATATAAAACACGTAGGCCACATCATTCACCTTCAAGAATAGATGTTTAAAACTTTTTGTCAACCATTGAGAATACCAAAAAATTTTCAATTCACATTTGGTCCATCCATAAAAATTTGTAAAGTTTTGGTTTGAAGATTTAAAACACTTGTAAAACCATTGTACAAATTATTTGCAGATGCATGACCATGAAACACTGATGAAAAGTATCTTGTAGCCACATGGTTGCGAATAACATCCCAATAACAAAAACAAATATCCATTTGACCTTTTCGAACAACATTGTCTAAAGACTCATCAAAACATACAACTATGTGTGTAGAGCTAAACACCATCTTTAAAACAAGATCATGAAAATATGGGGCAAGACCATGTGTAATGTTATAGGCTACTTTAGTTTTCCCAATAGTCATTTTTTTTAGCTATAAAACTGTCAGGAAACATAAACTGAAACAGTTGTCCTATTTTTGAACATGATCTGTAAGAGAAATGCTGCTGTGTAACCTATAGTGCCTAAAGTATTTGATTGTTAAGTAATGTATACATGTTAACTCATTCTGAGCCATAAATAAAGAGAAAGATGGTACTGTTGCGCTGGAAGAAATTGTTGAAATGATTGGCATTAATTGAAAAGATTTGGCTAATGCCAATTATTCAGAAGCTATTAAAGTTGACATTAACGAAACAGTTCCTTGTGATACTGTATTTTTCTGTGACTTGTTAGTAAAATAACCAAATACTGTTGGTTGGCTTTTTAAAGATATGTTTTTTAAATCCTTTGCACTTTTTTCATGACTTTTGACTGCTGTTATACCCATATTTATACTTATGGAATGTCTTTCCGCATAAACCATTTATACCCTTTGTTTTATCATCAGCTCTCTTAAGCCAACCCCATGATGGATGACATTCAAGATTGATCCAGTCATTATCAAAGTAAGTTATTTTAGACATTTTTTTTATTTCTATAATATTTACCAGGAAAAAATTAACATTGTATTAACATAGTTAAATAAAATCATACATTTCAATAGATTTATATATTTCAAAGATAGGTAATAAACTTTGGGTAATAATATATATATACTCTTTTGTTAATTCACCTCCCCAAGGCCTAGAAGACCACTACAGACGAGGAGGCTACTTAATTGTGGTTATAACCCTCTCTCAACTCTATAACTCTGAAACACAAACCTTGACGAACAAGGCTGCTGCGCGGAGAAACAAGTTGAGCGTGGTACAACCAGCGACGTAGTGGGAATCGAACTCGGAGCCTCTCGCTTATGAAGTGAACCACCACACCACTACCGCATATACCATTGCACCACTACCACAATAGCATTCATATTTTATTTTTCCATACAATTTTATGAATGTAAGGCAAAATGAATATACATTTATTTTTTATATGATGGTTGTGTGGGAGTTTGTAAAAAAAGATTTATAAAAAAATTAAAAAATTTTGAAAGAGATTTTTTTCCCTGACTTTTGGAAAAAAAATTGAAAATCTCTGATTTTTTCCTGACTAGAAAAAATTTCCCTGATTTCCAGTTGACTGGCCACCCTGCTCTATTAATTATTTTATTGAAATATTTAGTAACAGAAAACAAAATCGTTTCTAGAAAATGACAATTTTTTTTTGTACACTCAAACCTCTTTTTATGCAGTCCTTTTTTATGCGATACTTTATTTGTGCGTTTTGTTTTATGCGATTTTTTTTGTGCGATCTCACATAATTTAATTTTTGAATGCGCAATAATTTCAATCTCAATGATTAAAATGTGTAATATGTATGTACATACGTCGTTATTTTTTTAAATGCGTTTTCTTTTATGTGGTCCTTATCTAACACACAAAAAGAGGTTTGAGTGTATACAAAGTTAAATGAAACCTTTAAAAAAACTATTAAAGAACTAAAACAAAAATTTTTATTTATCATCTTACGAGCACAAGAATGTTAATACAACTTTTGATTGCAATAAAAAAAATTTACTTAAATATCTATTTAATAACAAAAAATAAAATTAATGATAAAAAAAGTTAAACTTTATTTTATTTTTAGTTTATATTATGATTTTTTGTTTTATTTCATTTCTTTATTGTAGTGGTCGATTTTTTCGCTTTTGAAATTTAATTATTTAATACAAATAAAAAATTGAAAGAAAATATTCCCTAATAGTGATAATAAAAAAATGAGTTGAATAATATTTAACTTGTTTTGTGGTAATTAAAAAAATTATTTTTTTAAATGTCTTTAAAAAATAAAAAAATAAAGAGAATTTTATAAAATCAAGTTTACATTAGGAAAATGCATTAAGCATTTTTTATATAAAACAAGGCCTGATACAGGTGACAAAATTAAGCATTACAGTCAGGTAGACATAAGAGGTGATTCTAAAAAGATATTGTAGATAATATGACCCAGTAGTTAGAATTCAAAAGAGTAGTAAAAGTTTTTTTGTGTAGAAAAATAATTTCTTTATGTTGAGTGTGGTGGTGGGTGAGAACATCAGAATGAGGTTAATAGCATCAATATCATAATAAGTTATAACACCCATACTCCTATGAGTATGGGTGTTATAACTTACCATAATATATACAACAACGGTAATATGTGACACTATATTCAAGAAGGTGAAGTGGTGATAGTTGTATTTTGACAGTTGTATATACATGCCATAGCAAAAATAAATTTCATATACTCAACTTTTTGTACTAATTCAGTTGTTTAAACACAAAGAATCATAAAAAATGAGTTCAAACGATTTCTGAAGACTTTACAAAATTCATGACTAAAAAGCAATTAGTTAACAAATTGTACTATAGGTGTAATAGTGATATGCTTTGGTCACTTCTGCCTGGACATCTAGTATTTTGTTATTCTCTTTCAAATTGGGTAAGTAATAATCACTTATGTACTAGAATATCAAAGCCAGACATTAAATCTACGAGCTGGATTTCAATTAATCAAATGCACATATTAGTCCCCACAAGCCACAAGTATTAGCTAAAAAAATTGGAAGTGAGACCCTGTGCTGGTGTGAAATGTGTTATGAAGTGAGGTTCTAACTTCAAGCATATAGTCAATTAGCATTGTCTGATGAGTATAGCATAGCCATTAGACTTTAAGCCCTTTAACCACATTTAGCAAGATCATGTTCATTTTGTCACAGTGGCGTTTATCAAAAGAAGTTGTGGCTCACCAGTTAAAAAGTAAGTTATTCATTACTGCAACACAAAAATCACATACAGATGACTAACAGAGCGCCTACTTATATTTTGATCTTATTTAAGTTAGTACAAAATATAATTGATAATATTAATAGTTCATCGTTAACATAGCTCATATAGTAGTAAAGGTGAAAATATCAAATTAAAAAAATAAACATTAAAACAACGAATAAAATGAAAAACGGTAATCTAATCAATAAAAACTAAAAGCATAAACAATACAAAATAACTACAAAAAAATGCATTATTATAGGAAGAAAAAAGTGCTAAAATCAAATGCCTCAATGTAGCAGCAAAGGTGATTTTTTTCTTAGGGGCCAGGGATTATATTTCTGTGGTGTTTCAAAGAGGTTAAGAATAGTTTTTTTCTTCTCACTTTAGAGTAAAGAGAGAAGGAAAAAAAAATAATTGTTACAGTGACTAGCATCTACCATATACCCAACATCATGCCCTACAGCTATACCAACTGTATATAGATTTTGCTATTGAAAAAAAGTCCAAGCTGTGCAAGTCTGAAAACAAAGCTAAATCAATGATAAATAATAACAGAAACAGTATTAAAATATTCATGATTCAAAAAAAAAAAAGTTTACCATGCACTTGCTTCCAATTGAACTGGATCAGCATGATCAGGAGATATGAGAATCAGCAATTTCTTCATAATACTATAGCAATCATCTATTAATTAAAAAAATATTGTTTTGTAATCTTATTTCACTTGTTAAAAGAACCAATTAATAAAACTCTGAATATATCTGAAAACAATTATATCGTACTAATTATAATATCTTTAATAACTACTATATTTTATCTAATACAATAGTAACGTTAATTTTACATATTATAATTGTCTATATGTTCCCTTCCGTCTTCCCGCTCTTCTTTCACTTTTCATGTACAACTTCCACATCTCTTGTACTATTTATGCGCCTCCCTGTACTACTTCTTCATTCCTTTTTATCTACTTTTTGGAGGTTGCTAGATGCGTCTTAATTAATAGTTCAAACAGGTTTGCCTAGCATTTATGTTAGGGGCTTTACGCTTTATTTAACCTAAATGTTTCACTTGATTAGTTTAATAATTATTGTTTTATGCCTAAAAAGTTTGTTATTTCTGTAACAATATATATCAATTACAAAATTATAAACATAAAATATAAGTTTTCCAAAAATGGTTATTAATAACTGTTTTAATATTTGCCTTAATGGATAATGAAGTTTTCTTGAACTGATATAATAATATAAAATAGTACAAAAGAACTTTTTTTTCCCTAAATTTTACCAGCTTTGACTTGTAGAATATTGTTTTTAAGTAAAATTAAACAAACAATCAAAATATAAAAATGAAATGCTCAAAATGAAAAAACATTTATTTTTTTAAATTTTAACATTTATTCTTAATATTTTGCAAAGAAAAATACCATACCATGAAGTAACTCATTTGCAATCATTTCATTGGCACAAACAATTACTGACAATGTCCCAACTACTGGAATTAATACCGACGGATGTTTACAATCTAACCATACTGCTAAAGCACTAATAACTCCAGCATCATATAGAGTAGTTTGGTCTTTAACATTCTAAATAAACAATAATAATTTAAAGCCATAATCAGAAATCAAAATATTTAACAGATTATTTCTACTTAATAACATAGATAAAATTTAAATGGTTAATGAATACATTGAAAAAAAAAAACCTTGCAAGACCGCAGCAAAATATTAGCCACACATTCAGCACACTGAGAATTTTTTCTTAACAGTTGAACAAGTGATGATACTAAATTGACATCCTCATATATTAGATCAGGAGGAACTTGGTTTGTGAGATAGCAAGTACGTAAAGAACGCAAACAAGTAAGTACTAATTTTTCATCATGGTGACAAATTCCTAGTTTAAAAACATAATAGCTGTATTAACTGTAAATGTAAATAACAAAACTTGAAATAAATGAATTTTATTTTTTATTTTTGTAAAACCCTATTATGTCATGTTATTTATATTAATAATATTAATAATTTTATTTACTATGCTTTTACATTATTTAATTTATTAGAAAAGCTGTTGTTGTTAATCTTTAAGAAATATGAACTATTTTTTAAAAGAAAAAAATGCTTCCAGAACAACTTACTTACCTACCACTACACTACTACCATATTTAGTTAAATTTATGATAAATTAAAATTTTGAAAAAAAAAAAAAAATCACCTTTACAAAGAATAGCAACTGCTTGTGATTCAAGAACACGCTGTAATGACTCAGTTCCACCTATATTTAATTTATGCGATTTATATGTGACTTTAAAGTTAAAAAGAGATAACCTCACTGATAGCAATATGGTAATTTCAATCATAATAAAAAACACTACTTAAAGTTTAAGAAAAATGATAATAACAAAAACAAGTCAATAAACCTTGAGCTAAACTTCCGATGACTGCTGCTGCTTCTATAGCAAATTCTATGGCTGTGCTATCTTCAAGCACAAGTTCGATTATTCTGAAAAACAATAATACTATTGCTATGTAAACAACCAGCGCAGATATAAGACAGCTTTAATTTACCTACAACCCATCTTAATTCAATAAGCTTAAGCTCTTTTTAAGGACAAACTTTGATGGTGTAGCAATGGGTTCTCCACTGTCTCCTGTTCATGCCAATTTGTTCATGGGTCATTTTGAAAATAAATGGATTAAATATTTTTCTATAAAAGATACGTTGATGACATTTGTGTTGCTTTCCAGTCAAAAAATGGTGCGCATCTTTTTCTTAGATATATAAATAGTAGACACAATTCTATTTCTTTTACTATGGAACAAGAAGTAAATT
>NC_088925.1:23062500-23197500 GCF_038396675.1 Hydra vulgaris
TGACAGAAAAAATGTTGTTTATGTTAATTATAAAAATGTTGTTTATGTTAATTATAATTTAATGGTAATAAACAAACTAATGTATAAATTATGCAGCTTAAAACTTGCATAAATTTTATTGCTTTGCAAAAAATTGCATTAAAAACAAAATATATATGAATGTTTGTTTTGATTCATTTTAAATAAAATTTGGAATAGATTAAATAATAATTAATATTACCTCTGGCATTTCTTGCTCTTCTAATTTTAACTGTTCGTACCATTTATCAAGTCTTGTTATGAAATGACGAAACTCATTAACCATTTCTTGGCGGCCTTCTATACGCCTTTCAGATATAAATGTTTAATATATAACTTTAATTTATAAAAATTTGATTCAATTTAACTTTAACAAAATCATTTTAAATTTATTAATTCTTTAATTACTAAATATTATTAACTTTTATACACACACATATCTTTTAATTTATACATTAAATTAATAGAACTTTTGACACAACAAACTTATGATTTCAATAAAAAACTTTTTCAAACTTTTCCTATCCCTCCAAGGTTCATATTTATGAAGGCTACTTATTTTTTATTTTCATTTTTTCATGATTTTTTAAAATACTTTTCCTTCATCTATATAACAACATAAATCTCAATAAACAACCATATAACAACATGAACCTCAACGAACAAGTCAACTATAAGGAAAAACAAGCTGATAGTAAAAATAATATAATACATTACAAGAAATTTCATTAACAAAAAAGATGATTTATTGTAGATCAACATCAACTTTATCCCTCTCATTTCACTGTAAAAATAATAGTAATATTAAACAAGAGATTAACTAAGTTGTTTTCTGTGCGAACTGACTAGTTCACTTAAATAGATTTGATGTTAAAAAGTAGCCGAAATCCCCTCCCCCCTCCCCAGAATTTTTTTTTTTTTTTAAATAAACTATCTTTAGTTTTTATCTTCCTCATTTTGCATATTTTTTTATTTATTTAATTAATAGGTATATAAAGAATACCAAACTCACTCTAAAAGTTCTATTGATGCTTGAAACAACTCAGTTGAATATGAACGACCATCTTTGACAATAGCACGACAAAAGTCATCGTCTTCCCCCAGTGACAGATAAATAGATAAAATATTGACTACTAATTTTCGAGGTTCAAAGTTGTACTTTTGAAAATCTGAAACCTATTTTAAAAACTAATAACAACTTTTTTAACATATAGATAAAATTATTAATCAATTTTAATCATATTATGATTAAAATTATCAATCAATTTTAACTATGTTATGATTAAAATTATATTTTTGAAAATAAAACTAAACATTCTCCTAATTGTATTTTAGGAATGAAATATAAAAACTTTTTTACACCCATCATGTTGATTTTATTTCACACCTTTAGCTCTCTTCTTTTAGGACCAACCAAATGTACAAGAAAATAATTAAGAAATGCTGCCATTCCATCTATCATACAAGGACTTGCAAAAGGTCTGTTAAATATAAGAAAAAACTTTTCAAAATTCTTTAATACTTTTTAATAATAAAAACCTGACTCATTTATTAAGCATATTAAAAGAAAATCTGTTTTAGTAAAGTACAAGTGAAATTAAATTAAGTATATTTACCTCGAAATATCTTTTGTTACATAACATAAAACATGCACTGTTTCATTTGCCATAATGTTGTAGTTTTTTGCAAAATAACCATATTGTTGCAAATTTTGTTCTTTCTGTAATAATTTAATTTTATAAACAAAATAATGAGGAAAAACAGCAATAACTATGATATAATAAAAATTGTTGCCAGACAACAGCATTTTTAGATAAATTAAACATAAAAACTCCAGGTTCAAATACCAAAGATTTCAGAACTCATAAAGCCCTTATTGTTTTATCCTCAGTTTAAAAATTCCTAAATATATTTAAAACTGCTATTTTATAAAATATATTTAAAACTTAGGAGTATAAAAAATATAATAAAGATTAGACTCTAATCTACAGTCTTTTCAAGACTTCTAAAGACTATTCTAAGATCAGAAAAATCTCTAGACCCTAGAATGCATAAAGTTAATATAAAGCAACTTTAACTTTTGGAAAGTTTTCCAGAAAATGTGATCTCTCTCTCTCTTTATATTTATATATATATATATATATATATTTAAATATATATATATATATTTATATATATACATATATATATATATATATATATATATATATATATATATATATATATATATAAATTATGTTAGTGCATTCTACAGAGTGCTCAATGTTCTAAAAGAACAGAGCAACAATAAATTAAGAGCAGAAATTTGGGAATTTGTAGGCTTATATATTTTAAATTCCCTAGCTAAAATAGTTCATTTTAATCAATTAGGCTTGTACTGCGATGATGGCTTAATAATAATGCAAAAAAAATCAGCGCCTCAACTTGACAAAGTCAGAAAAAATATTAAAGAAATTTTCAAAAACATTGGCTTTCAAATTGAGATACACATTAATTTAAAAATTGTGAATTTTCTTGATGTCACATTTAACCTCTCGGAAAATTCTTATAAGCCTTATAAAAAACCAAATGATGAATTATCGTATATTAATGAATTCGAATCATCCCTCTCAAATCTTAAACAAATTCCCATTTCAATTAACAATAGACTTAATCAAAACTCCTCTAATGAAAATATTTTTAACTCTTCCAAACGCGTGTATGAAGATGCTCTTAAAAAAAGCGGATTTAAAAATTTCAAGCTAAAATTTGAAACAAAAATTGCAAAAAAGCGAAATAGAAATATAATTTGGTTCAACCCTCTGTACAGCAAAAATGTTTTAACAAACATTAGAAAAGCGTTTTTAAAATTAGTTGACAAACATTTCCCTCCCTCTAAAAAATTGCACAAAATTTTTAACAGAAACACTGTTAAAGTAAGCTATAGCTGTACAAAAAATATTGAAAGAATTATAAAAGGCCATAATTTTGCATTGATTAATAAAAATGAATTTCTAAAAGAAAAAAACACTGAAAATTGTAACTGCAAGCAAAAACTTGACTGCCCTATGAATGGCAAATGCTTATCAAAAAATATTATTTACAAATAAATTGTTTCCTTGCAAAACAACCCTGATAAACATTATATTGGCTTAACCAAGGGCAAATGGAAAAAACGTTATGCCAATCACAAACAATCTTTTAAACATAAAAAATACTCAAAAGAGACTATGCTGTCTAAATATATATGGCAACTAAAAGAAAAAAATATTAATTTTAAATTATACTGGTCTATTCTAAAAACTGCATCTGCCTTTAATAACATTTCCAAAAAATGTATACTATGTTTACAAAGAAAATTTGAAATTATTACTCATTTAGATCAAGAAAATTTACTGAATAAAAAATCAGAATTAATAATAAGTTCCTTTTAAAAAATTATAAAAACAAACGACCAGTCCAAATTTATCCTAATTCTAAAGAATTCTTTTCATGATTTTTTAATTATCTAATGTAGTTGATGCAACTTCCTGGTTGCAAAATACTACAGTTATTACATAATTAATTATAACAATTCCCAACTTCCTGTGAAATAATTTTTCTACTACTAAAATAATTTGAAAACTTTTTTATGTTTAGACATTCTTCCTGATGAACCTAATGATGGTGAAACACAGTGTTGAAGTAATCAAAAATTAGATAAGTGTTTTTACTAATTTATATATATATATATATATATATATATATATATATATATATATATATATATATAAACATAAAATATTTTTGTGATATACTGTTCCAGAGCTACAACTTGTCCTGTAATTTGTCCATCGTATTTAATCATAGAAAAATGAGTACATTTTATCATTTCTTTGTGCATTTATGCACAATGAAAATTGAGACAACCATGTTCCATGTACCAGAGCTAATTTCTTGTAATGCTCTGTATCGTGATATTTTTGTGTTCATAGCTAAAAAACATTCTACGGCTGTTACCGTTATTTTTGTGGACTCCATGTTTTTAGTCTTTTGGTTAAGGAAATTTGAATGACATTTGACAACTTTTTCAGCGTAGCAGTGATATAACATATCACTATTGGGGTCGGTAGGCGTATACGTCAGAAGTGATTGTTCTTACGGATTCATTCAATGAGTTAATACTATGTGTACAAGAAGTAATTGTCAGTAGTTGATAAACCCATATTGGTTGTACTCTTGTGCAATCAAAAACATTGTTAATATATATATCTGTCATAACCGTTGGTAGGAGAAACATACTTAACATATTAATAGGAAACATTATCTTCCATAATTTGCTTACATTGGCAAATAGTGTTTGTAACAATCAATTCTTGGGTCATCTTTTATCTTTTTCTGGTTGAATTACTTACTCTTTCTATTAACGTAGCATAGTACTACTAGCGTAGCATTTGGCAGTACTATCAATGTAGGATCTCCGCTGTAAGAGAAAGTCAAATGTCAGAGATAATTTACGGCTTTGTTTTTCAATAAACCTTAATATTGGGCTTTTTACCATTAATTGTAGTAGTAAACTTATGAATTGTCTTTTTACTCATTGTGACGTTGAACTTATTGTTAAATTTAACCAAGTGTACCCACAATCAATTGCAACCTTAAATTGGTGCATAAAATTGTAACCCAGAATTAGGAGCTATGTTAAATTGTTATTAATCATAACTTGATGTTTGAAAGTATTGCTTCCTATGGTAATATTGCATGAAAATTGTCGAGTCCCATTAGTGGTTTTTAGTCTGCCATACTAAGGTAAAGGTTTGGCAACTTTATCCTTTATACTCTCATAAACAGACGTATCCATTACACTACATCTTACTTTTGTATCCATAAGAATAAAAATGGGTTTACCATAAATTTGCCCTCAGATTTTAGAGCACAAGTCTTCTTCATCTGGATAAAATTTTAGTGTGGTATCTTTGAGGAATTTGGTTATCTGGATGTGAACTTATTCTTGGTGTATTGTTTTGATATTGTCCTTTTGGAAAAGAAGTAATACTAAATGCAGTTGAGTTTTGGGTAATATGGTTCCAGCGGTTATGTTGCAGCGATTTAGGTTGATAATTGGTTTTTCTTGGTAATAGGAAAACTTGTCCGGAGCACGATCTTTGGACGTGCCTTACTTTTAAGCATCGATTGCATATTACTTGTTTGTCGCTTGTACGCAGGTTTTGACTAGTCGGATGAAATCTTTCTTGCTGAGTATGATGGTTATTATTCCCTTTTAACAAGTCTATTTTTGTTTGCAATTCAACCATACGCTGATTTAAGTTAGTGTGCTTGCGGTAAGTGGAAGCTATAACTGGTTGTTTAGGGAAACTTAGGAGTACATCTAGATTAGCTTCCAATGGAGAGATGGCTGTATCTGATGGAATTGAGTCTTGTAGCTTAGCAAACACTAATGCGACTTGATAACCAGAAGGTTATTTTAATTAAGGGAATCCTGTAAGTGGGGCTTTAATTCTTCGATGAATAAACTCAACTTGGTCTCATTATTGATACCAAACTGCTGAGTCAGTTTATTGAGGGTGTTAATATATGAATTAAGATCTGCATCCTGTGACAATCCAAACAATTTCATTTTCTTGTTCCATGCTATGTTAAAATTGTCATAGTGGCAACGGAATTGTTCTTGGAGTTGGTTAAAATTATTTTTAGTAGATGCGATTTTTAGTGTTTCATAACACACCAGGGCACAACCTTCCAGTATAGTGGAAATGCTAATAATTTTCTTGCTTCCAATCATTGGGTATGAAGAGCAATATGGCAAAGGCTAGCTAACCATTTGCTGACATCTTCGATTTCAGTAACTTTGAACACTTTTAGTTGCATCTCCTGAATTGATTTCATTGCTAAACACTCAAGAATTTAGGGACATATTGTTTTTCCTGTTCTTGTTTGTTGAATCGTGGCTGTTTTCCCGCTTTAATGGATTAGTGTCAGATAGTTCTAATAGGTAGAATCCAAGGCAGAGTTATTGAGAGAGGTCTGAGAATTATTGGCTGTATTACCACAATGAGTTGATTTAGTAAATGGGAAAATTTTACCAGAGCGTCAACGGCTCATAAGTAAACAACAAAGTTAATATAGCGACGGTATTGTTTGAGAAAACTGGCATAAGTAAACTAACGAAATAAACAAAAGTTAATCTTTTCTTATGCAGGTGAATTGATCAGCCCAAGCAGAGATAAAATCTACTTGCGATCCAGGCTGTGACTCCAAAATGCTACACGCTCAATTACTGTTTCTTTAAATGTATCCTAACATTTTGTTAGGTTAGCAACAGGTAATAATATATCCAACAACTATTAGGTAATAACAATTTCTATTACTATTATATATAACTTTATCATTTCTTATTTCTCTACAATTCTTTAACTTAATATGTAATACATCTCTCTCTCTCTCTCTCTCTCTCTCTCTCTCTCTCTATATATATATATATATATATATATATATATATATATATATATATATATATATATATATATATATATATAAATATATTTATAAAAGATTATTAGATGCGTCTAATTGCTTCTCTGTTTAGACATGTCACGCTTCACCTAATCCAACACTTCATTTAATTAAAAATTGTTTGAATCGTTTCTATCATTTATCATTTTATGCTTGACTGGTTGCAGTTGTTACCTTTTTCACACACTATATATATACATTATATATTTTTATATATATATAATATATATACACTCTATAGTGTGTGTGTCTATATATATATATATATATATATATATATATATATATATATATATATATATATATACATATATATATATATATATATATACATACACTCTTCCTGATGATCCAGCAATGGTGAAACTTAAAGTTGAAGAAAAAAGTTAGATAAGTGTTTTTACTAATTTATATATATATATATACACATAAATATATAAATATATATGTATATATATATATATGTGTGTGTGTGTATAAACACACACACACACTATAGAGTATATATTTACACTATAGAGTATATATTTACACTATAGAGTATATATTTACACTATAGAGTATATATATATATACACTATAGAGTAATATATACATTGTTGAGTGTATATATATATATATATATACATATACATATATATACCATGTAGTGCTGCTACATCAAATGTGGGTTTGGCATGCTTCATTTAATTAAAAATTATTTGAACCGTTTCTATCGTTTATCATTTTATGCTTGACTGGTTGCAGTTGTTACCTTCGTAACACACTATATATATACTTTATATATGTTTATATATAAAGTATATATATATACACTATAGATTGTGTGTGTGTGTGTGTGTGTGTTTATACACACACCCACACACACACAAACACACTATAGAGTATATATATACACTATAGAGTAACATATACATTGTAGAGTATAGTGCTGCTACATCAACTGTGAGTTTGGCATGGGCAGCAATCTTCATTATTTTTCATTTTTTTCTTCTTTTTCTGAAAATACCGTGTGCTATAAAGGTAGGAAAAACAAGTAACAATTTATTATCTAAATACTCTATAGAAAAATGCTGTCTCAGCCTAAACTCTTAGTGGTGTTAGTGGCACTCATTTGTGGCAGCAGGCTGTAAGTTAGCCAATTTATGTACTGAAGCCCCTGGCAGCAGGTCATTTCAGTATGATGTCACACTGCTTATCTAAACAGGCATTTATAGTTATATATACACACACATATAATGGTGTCATAACATGTTAATATATAAAGAACACAAATAAATGTTTACCACTCTTCTTTCTTCTGTTGGTAGAGATTCCCATTCCTTACTAGCCTTTTCATTTTCTAATGTTTTGATTAAAACCAAATTCTAAAAGAAATACTTGCTTTTTTATGCATATGCGTTTATATATATATATATATATATATATATATATATATATATATATATATATATATATATATATATATATATATATATATATATATATATATATATATATATATCAAAAACTTAATCAACTATAAGGTTATATTTATATATATTTTCATATAAATACATACTATACGTATACATAATTGAGGTAACATACACACAAGCACACACACACTATGTTCAAAAAATCACTAAATTAGTTTTTTCAAAAAACTTTCTCAAAATACTAAATATAAACAACATAAGCTACTGAAAAATTTGAAAAACATTGATTATTTGTCAACTTTAGCAGAGATTATTAAGAAAAATGATTTAAGCAATATGTTCAAAAAGACACTAAATTAGCGTCTTCAGAATACTTTCTCAAAATACTAAATATAAACAACATATGCTACTGAAAAATTAAAAAAAAATTTATTATTTGTCAATTTTAGCAGGGTTTTTTTTTAATAAAAATAATTTAGGCAATATTAGCTCTATCATAATTTTGGCCTCCACCCAAAAAAAATGTTGAGGAATCGGGGAGGATGACGGGGTGTGATTTTCTTAATATTGTGTAAAAAAATCAAGTTTATTTTTAAATTTCACATTATTGAAGAAAATAACATTGCAATATTATCGACACAGTTGGATAAGGTGCGGAGCTTTAACCAATATAATTAATTATAAAGGAGAGGTTCATTGGAAAAGTGTAGTAAAAAAACCTTTAATGGAGAATCCATTTTTGACATTTTTTATTATGTATTTTTACAATAACATTGGTTAGTTTCCAATAATATACATCCAACTTGTGTAAATATATAATAACCTTGCAATATTTGCATTAATATACCAAAACCTTGCACAATTTGTTATTTATATATATAAAAACCTAGGAAGTTTTTATATATATAAATAACAAATTGTTACTATATTTATGTCAATATATGACAACCTTGTAATATTTGTGAGATAGAGGCCAGATTAAGGCCTATTTGGCCTTAGGTCGTACATGTTAGTTTTATATTATATACATATTATGTATATAACATAAAACTAATACATTAGCAACTCTTACAAAAAAAAAAAAAGATAATTTACTTGCAAGGCTTCATCAAGGAGATAAGTGCTGTCATTTATTAGAAGATTAATAAAACGAGGAAAAGAGGAGAACACCATGTCACGTTTGTATTGAATTTTACCCTAAATAAAAAATAATATCTCTAAAAATACTAAATTTAAAATATTAATTTAAAAAGCTTAACCAAAACAAAATCTTTTTATGAAATATTTAATCATTTCTTCATACTACATTTTTGTTCAATAAAACACTATATTAGCATATCTTTTTTTTATATTTTTAATATTTTTAAATTCTTTTATATTTTTAAATTCTTTTTACTTTGTTTAAGCTGTTCAAGTACATTTTAAATCTAACTATCTACCTTATATCAGCAAGAAGTTCTAAAATATAACTTTTAAACTTATTAAAATGATGTATATGTTTTATAATTAGGTTTTAATGTGTTCCATAAGCTTAAATACGTAAAATTTAAACTTTTAGTGTAAGTTTTATGTTATGTCTTTTTTTTTTAAACATCTTCGCTTCCAACAAGGCTACAGGCAGCCACTAATTAAAGTTGGAAGTTACTGAAAGAAAAAAGATGAAGATTGTAGAGCAAGATAACGATTGACAGACGACTTAAAGGATTGAAAATTATATGAATCAGGAAAGCAAGATGAAGGAAGCAAATTTCAAAGAGCTGATGTTCGAGGGAAAAAACTAGACGAATAAGCGTTTTTGGAGTACTTAGGAACAGTCCACAGAAAAAGGATGACACTTAATTGAATGACGAGTAACATGATAATGAATTTTAGTAGATGGCACAAGAGACTTTAGCTCTTTAGAGCAGTGCCCATTATAGTATTTGCGGAAAAGAGAAAGAGAAGCAACATTACGACGATGTGATAATGGTTGGAGGTTGGCCGCAAGAGCAGGTCCAACTATGTTTACAATGCGTTTTTGCACCTTGTCTAAAAGAGAAAGGGCATCATTAGAAGAACCGCCCCAGATATGGCAACAGTATTCCATACAAGGCCGGATTTGAGATTTATAGATAGAGAATAGAATCCGAAGTAAGACAGTGATGAACTCGATAAAGAGATGCAGCCTTAGCAGATGCTAATTTTGCAACTGATTTGATATATGGTTTCCAAGAAAGATTGGAAGTAAGAGTTAATCCTAGAAGATGAAGAGTAGGTGACTCATCGAGTACATCACCGTTCATAAATATAGGAAGATCTAAATTATTGCGATAACGATTGGCTGAAAAAAATTGAGTTTTATCTGAATTAAAGTTCACCAGCCACTGTGAGCCCCATGCTGTAGCAGAAGTGAGATCCTTTTCAAGCCCAAATGCCCCCTCCAAGCAATCAGAGGGTGTTGGTTTCTTACCATGACAAGAATAAATGGTAGTATCATCAGCAAACAATGCCACCTTAGATGTCAGAATATCTGGAAGATCATTAATATAAATTAAAAAGAGTATATGGCCAAGGATAGAACCTCGAGGAACCCCTGAAGTTACAGAAGAAGAAGAGTGCTGTCCATCAAGGACAACTTTTATACTACGATTGGAAAGGAAGGATTCAATAATCTTAAAGATGTTGCCGGATACACCATAAGAAGAAAGCTTATGGAGAAGACCAGCATGCCAAACTTTATCAAAAGCTTTTGAAATGTCAAGAGCAATGGCCTTAACCTCTCCACCTTTATCTAATGCACGATAAAACCTATCAGTTATTACTGTTAGCAAATCAGCTGTAGAACGAGAAGATCGAAATCCATATTGATGGTCAGAAAGTAAGTTATTAGATTCAAGATGAGAAATTAAGTATTTGTTAATTAAAGATTCAAAAACCTTGCTTATGATAGGAAGAAGACTAATGGGACGGTAGTTAGATGAATCAGATCGCTCTCCAGAATTTTTGAAGATAGGGATAACAGATGCGGCTTTCCAGCAGGCTGGAAAACAAGACTCTGATAAGCACTTGTTGAATAGTTTTGAGAGTATAGACGACAGCTTCGAAGAACACTTCTGCAAGACAATAACAGGTATGTTGTTCGGGCCACAAGCTGTAGAAGAGCCTAGGCACGAAATCACTTTAGATACAGAAGCTGGAGTGATATGAATGTCAAGCAATGGACCAACCTGTTTGTTGGCAATATCAGGTAGAACGCAACTTGTGAAATCAAGAGATGATATTAATGAAAAGTTTTTAGCAAACAATTCAGCTTTGTCTTTAGGTGAGGTGACAAAGTCTGAACCATACAAGAGAGGTGGAATTAAAGATTTACCCGTATTATTGATACTATTAAAGATTCTCCAGAAGTCACAAGAGCCTTTTGAGATGAGATACGAGATTTCATGACCTGAGAATAGCGGGTTTTGGCGTTAGACAGAACCTTTTTACAATGGTTTCTAGCAGTAATAAACAGACGTCTGTTTTCAGGAGAATTGTTTTGCTGATAAATATGGAAGTAACTGTTTTGATTGGCAATCGCAGCAGCACAGTGTGAGGAAAACCATGGAGAGCGAGGCTTGACCTGGAATCGTTGAGAGGGAACAAAAGATTCAATGCCAGCCTGAATCCACGAAGTTATGTAAGAAGCACATTTGTCGACAGGAAGACAAAATATTTCTACCCAAGGGCCATCATGAAGAAAACCATGGAAAGAATCCCAGTCAGCTTTACTGTAGTTGTAAGAGGTACGATAATAGGGGGATGAAAAAGAATGAGATATTAGTTTTAAAGAGATCAAACTGTGATCAGAAGCACCTAAAGGTGAATGTGGAGAAACTGAGCACTGACTAGGATCAGGCGGAGGATGTAAGAAAATTCTTGCATCCTTTGATCATTATTCAATCTCTAATTTTGCCATTATTAATTTTCAATCTAAAACATTTAAAATGTTGTTTTAGTTTACCTTTTTTTATGCTGGGTGTTAATATTAGCAACATACACATAACTAATAAATTCTTTCCATGATTAGCCAACATTCATGTTAGCTTTTATGTTAAAAGGTAGAAAAAATGCTTATAAGTCATAACACGAGTTATAACATAAAGAATAAGCAGTAATAATGAAATAATCTAACACAGTGCGAGCTGTAACGTAAAGTTTTAACGTGGTTTAGGTTGTAATAGAAAATTCAAAAATTTTATGTTTTGTAAATTATCAAAGATAGTTTGCAAAAATTACAAAATTTTATGAAACTTATTACTAGTAGTAAAAAAAGTAGTAAACATAAATTATTATTAATAATAAAATTAAATATAAAATCTACCTCTTCATCAAGCTTTTTAAACTCAGTATGGTAAGAAGGTATATTCCATATATACTCAAGAATTCCATACATATAATGTCTATAGTCTACAAACAACAACAACAACAACAAACAAATTAATTTTCAAAAGAGAACAAAAATAAAACTTGAAGAATGTTTTATTTGAATAAACTCACTGAATTTCTGGTAAAATTCCATTGTGTGACCAGTAAACTCAATATCCACAAAGAGTTGTAAAAGAGATTTAGGAAGAATTTTTGGTACAACAGAACTTTCCAAAAAAGCTTTTTTACGAAAACTCTAAATACAAATGTAAATTTTAAAAATTTGTAATGACGATGATAACAGTAATACCAGGCTATAAAAGCCTAAATAATGGTCAGGTAATGGTCAAGTTGTAATGTAGTCATTGGTCAAGTTGTCATGTAGTCAATTTTTCTTGGGAATATTTTCTGAACTTAAGCAATAACAATCCAAACAAAAAGAAAAAAAACAACAACAGGTAAGAATAATTAATAACAACACAAATTATGTTGATAATAAAAACTTTAAAAAAATATATACTAAAAACTTACATAAGAGAATAAACTATTATGTTGCTCTGTTTCTTTTGGTAGGAATACTGCCAAACTTTCAGCAAGCTTTGCACGTAAATGCGGATTTTTTATACGAGCAGAAGATCTATTAATAAATTTAAACAATGAATAGTATTGAAAAAAAAATAAACAAATCAATTTAAATTAAAGTTGTTAGTGTAGGAGTAAGTTGAGCAGTTTTGAAAAAAAAATATTTTTTCGAAATTATTAACTTTAAATTAGGCTTCAAAGTTCAAGGTAATTTTATAAAACAATATTTCTATATTTTATGACACTTTCTTACTATTTAATTTTTTCTCTTCTTTTACATCATTAAAGTGTACAAAATAAAAAGTTTATAAATTATAGACATGCTTAATGTTAAAGATAGTTTTATTGACGATTTATCCAAGTTGCATATCATGCATATTCACATATTTGTTGGTTGCTTAACAGTTAGGGCAAGTTAAGCAGCTTCGTAAACTTTATACAATATCTTCAAACAAATTAAAAAAATATACTCTTTTCTTAACCAACTTTTAAGCAGGTTAAGATTAATTAATAATTGGAAGATAAAAAAGTAAAAATTAATAAACTCATATATAAGTATTGAATGTAAAAAGCCAAAAAAAAAATTAAAAAGAAATTAAAAAAAAAAAAGAAGCACAAAAGAGAAAGAAAAAACAAGTTCTCAAACAATACAGAAGTACAAGTGAAAAAAAAAAAATTATTGCTTTTGATTTTGTTGTTTTTGCATTGCTTGTTACTTTGTTTATTTGTATTTGTTGTGGATTGTACATTGCTTGTTACTTTGTTTATTTGTATTTGTTGTGTGATTGTACATTGCTTGTTACTTTGTTTATTTGTATTTGTTGTGTGATTGTACATTGCTTGTTACTTTGTTTATTTGTATTTGTTGTGTGATTGTACATTGCTTGTTACTTTGTTTATTTGTATTTGTTGTGTGATTGTACATTGCTTGTTACTTTGTTTATTTGTATTTGTTGTGTGATTGTACATTGCTTGTTACTTTGTTTATTTGTATTTGTTGTGTGATTGTACATTGCTTGTTACTTTGTTTATTTGTATTTGTTGTGGATTGTACATTGCTTGTTACTTTGTTTATTTGTATTTGTTGTGTGATTGTACATTGCTTGTTACTTTGTTTATTTGTATTTGTTGTGTGATTGTACATTGCTTGTTACTTTGTTTATTTGTATTTGTTGTGTGATTGTACATTGCTTGTTACTTTGTTTATTTGTATTTGTTGTGTGATTGTACATTGCTTGTTACTTTGTTTATTTGTATTTGTTGTGTGATTGTACATTGCTTGTTACTTTGTTTATTTGTATTTGTTGTGTGATTGTACATTGCTTGTTACTTTGTTTATTTGTATTTGTTGTGTGATTGTACATTGCTTGTTACTTTGTTTATTTGTATTTGTTGTGTGATTGTACATTGCTTGTTACTTTGTTTATTTGTATTTGTTGTGTGATTGTACATTGCTTGTTACTTTGTTTATTTGTATTTGTTGTGTGATTGTACATTGCTTGTTACTTTGTTTATTTGTATTTGTTGTGGATTGTACATTGCTTGTTACTTTGTTTATTTGTATTTGTTGTGTGATTGTACATTGCTTGTTACTTTGTTTATTTGTATTTGTTGTGGATTGTACATTGCTTGTTACTTTGTTTATTTGTATTTGTTGTGTGATTGTACATTGCTTGTTACTTTGTTTATTTGTATTTGTTGTGTGATTGTACATTGCTTGTTACTTTGTTTATTTGTATTTGTTGTGTGATTGTACATTGCTTGTTACTTTGTTTATTTGTATTTGTTGTGTGATTGTACATTGCTTGTTACTTTGTTTATTTGTATTTGTTGTGTGATTGTACATTGCTTGTTACTTTGTTTATTTGTATTTGTTGTGTGATTGTACATTGCTTGTTACTTTGTTTATTTGTATTTGTTGTGTGATTGTACATTGCTTGTTACTTTGTTTATTTGTATTTGTTGTGGATTGTACATTGCTTGTTACTTTGTTTATTTGTATTTGTTGTGTGATTGTACATTGCTTGTTACTTTGTTTATTTGTATTTGTTGTGTGATTGTACATTGCTTGTTACTTTGTTTATTTGTATTTGTTGTGTGATTGTACATTGCTTGTTACTTTGTTTATTTGTATTTGTTGTGTGATTGTACATTGCTTGTTACTTTGTTTATTTGTATTTGTTGTGTGATTGTACATTGCTTGTTACTTTGTTTATTTGTATTTGTTGTGTGATTGTACATTGCTTGTTACTTTGTTTATTTGTATTTGTTGTATGATTGTCTAGTTGAATTAATGATTTCTACTGATTTTGTTTTTGTATTTATGTTTTGTCATTTATGATTGTCATTTTGAGGTTATATGTTTTGTTGTTTTGATTCATCTTTAAAAGATTCCCTACGCCTTCACTTTCATTTTACATGTGCTAAGTGTAATTTTAAGTCTAAATATTAAAAAAAAATTTTATTATAAATATTAAATTTTGTCTATCACTCTGTAATGTTTTCTTTTTTTCTAAAACAATTGAACTGATTGACCCTAAAAAAAACATCTAAAAGATGTCTTATATACGATCAAAAATTGAATGTCTTTTATCAGATATCTGTTAGATACAGATGAGTCGTCTGATTCATATGCAAATTCTTGATACATCTGTTGAAAGAATATCTCCATTACATTTTATAACTTGATTTAAAAATCATTGCGACTTTCTTTTAGTCATTTAGTTCAACATTGCACCGTGTAAAATATGCATGTTAGATGAGAAACATAAGTGAACAAATATTTATTCTTCCGTATTCAAAATCCTTCAACTTTTTTTTTCAAGTTTTTATAGTACTAAAACACTGTTTTTTTGCAAAAAAAAACGCAAAATACATATATATATAAAAAATACACAAAAAAAATATCAAAAACAATCAAAATGATATTAAAGTACACTTCTACTATAGTTATAATTAAGAACAAGTTATTTCAATATAGACATTAAAATACTACTTATTTCAATAGAGTAATACAATAAAATATTTATTGAATACCCTAAAAAAACTGCAAAAAACTCCATAATATAACGTAAGTTTGCACTCCTTTCAAGAGTTTCTTCATTGAAATACCTAAAAAAAGAATAAAAAATTGATTTCAAAAGTTAAACAATTATAAAAAGAAAATTATATGACATTATTATTATATATACGTTTTTATACTACACGTTATTGTTAAAATCATAAAATCATAATACATACAGATAAAATCCCTTTAAAAACAGAAAATCTTTCGACAACAGTAAAAATCACTATGACCACACTAAAAATCATTGTGACAATAGAAAACCATATTCGTTCTCAAAGCCTAAGGGACCATTGAGGAGTTTTAAATTTTAACTGTTGTTACAGCTATTGCTCATAACATGAACTTTGGCAAACAAGACTGCTGTGTAAAGAGACAATATCAATTCAATACATCTGTAGACATAATTAGATTTGAACTTAGTACCTTTTACAGGTACTGAGTTCAAATCTACACACTACCACTACAGTGATGAACCCATAGTTTTTTTAGGGATAACCTTTCTGTTCGGCAATGGGAAGGGGGTATGTTTTGTGGTAACCCCTTCCTTCCCAGTTAAAACTGGTGCCACGACTATAATTTTTAAATATCTCTTTGTTCATTTCCACTTTCTTAATTTTTTTGTTATCTGAATATAACTACTTGATTTAAAATACCATCTCGTTATAAAAGGCATTTATTTGAATACATTATTTAGCAGTGAACTTTGGTTACGCTTAAAAAACTATTTCATTTAATATTTTAATAAACTTCTAAGTTGCCAATACTAGAAAACTGTTAAAACTATTATTAAAAACATTAGGTTAGTTTATTATAATAATTTTAATTTTAGTAGTAGTTAAATGTTCAAAACACTTTAAACAATTTTTAATCTATAATTACAAATACCATAGTACTTTCAAAATTAAAATAACAGTACGCTTAATAAATGCTTATGTCTTGCTTGTCTATTATTTGTTTTGTAGTCAAATGTTGTCTATAGATGACTTTCAGTGCAACATCACATCTTTTTGCAAACAACATGCACGCGCATACTTGAAGGCAGAAAACATTAAAACTTTACAAGTATATTCATAAGTTCATAATATAAATACACTTTATAAGTGTCTTTTGCATTTCTTTTATATCCTTAAATAAAATTTTTTCTTTTTGAAAAATGATTGAAATAAATAGTTACATAAAAAATGTAACGAATTACATAAATAATTATTTACATTTTTTTAATATTGTAAAAATAAGTTTTTATTGTTTTTGTAAACTTTGAATGCTATTGAAAACATTTATGTATATATTTTATGTTCTTCTGCAAATTTTATATTTAGATTGATCTCGTAAAATAACAATAATAAAAATTTTTATCATCTGAGTAATTTAGCATCTGAGGTGCAGTGGTTAGAGACACCTAATATTGCCAATATTAGGTGTCTGTAACAAGAAGTAGTAACAAATCAACAGAAATCAGTAGGAAAGTTAACAGCAAATGATAAAGCCTAGTTTTGGAAAAATGATAGCATTGTAAAAAAATTAGGTAATTTAAGAAATTTACACTTGTGTTATAATAAAGTAATAAATGAGGAATAAAATAAGTTTATTACAAAAAGTACTAAATGATTATGAAAAGATTTTTAAACCAGACAATAGACAAATTAAAACTAATACCCACATTTAAAATGTACTTAGATTTTTAATCTGCAAATAATAATATAATGCTTCTCTATAAATTTTTTTTTATTATTTATTAATAATCAGGGTGGCCAGTAGTGATCGACCGAAACAGAAAAAAAACGGAAATCAAAATAAACCAAAATTTCAGGTAGTCTAGTTCGGTGCCGAAACTGACTAAAAATCATTGTGACAATAGAAAATTATCTATTATTAAGAACAAGATTTTTAAGTTTTGACTTTAAAGAAAATATATTGTCAGGAAGTGTAATTAAGGTCTATTTCGGAATTTTCAGCAAATATTTTATAGAAACTGATAATTTCATTAGAAAAATTTACTTAAAAATGCAATTTCACATTTTTTTTTTTTTTTAAAAACTTATATTATGTTAGAAATGATTACATAGAGATTTAATACATAAGTTGGCAATATAAGTTAATAGCGAAAGTTAACTGGCAGATTTTCTCTGCAAAACAAGATTTTTTTGAGGTATTGTGTGAAAATTCTCAAAAATAACTATTTTTCTAAATTAGATAAAAACTTAAAGTCTTACAAATTTTTCGGTTTTCTCTATGTTTTTCAACCAAAATTTTGCTTTTTACCGAATTTATAAAAAGTACTGAAACCGAAATTTCGGTATCAGTTCAAATTGAAAATTTGGCTGAAACCAATACCAAAACAGAATTTCAGTGGAACTTGGAAATTCTTCTTAAGTCAAGTAATTAAATAAATTATGCAAAACCCAGGGGATTTTGATTGATTTAGTTGCAAACTATAAGTTATTATTTGAATTGACAATCATAATAAGATTGCAAAAAATGTATTTTTGCAATCTTTTTTTGATAAAAAATAAAATCTATATAAAAATAAATGTATGTAAGTCTCATAATAACATCATTATTTAAAAGTCAATGAGAGCACTTTTGAAGCAAGTTTATGATTTTGGGTAAAAGTAAAGGGCTAAGTGAGATTTTTTGTTATTTTGTATGATAAAGTTCTGATAAATTTTTCTTAGGAAAGCAACCCTCGAAATTAGGAAAATTGAGGTCAGCAATAATTTGCCGACCTCAATCTTTTAGAGGTCAACATCAGGTTGTCAAAAAAAAAATTGATACAAAGGTCTTACCATAAAACATAGAAATTAGATCAGTTATTTTTTGCTGACCACAAACGCTTTAGGTTGACAATTTTTATAAGAGTCAGGAAAAAGTCATAGAAAATGAACATGAAAATTTGCTGGCCACCCTGATTTTACATTAATCAACTACACTCATATTTAAAAATGAGCAAAAACATTCATATTTAGCATGGTAATATCTAATAAATTGAGTGATCCTTCCAGTTATATAACGGGAAACATTTTATACATCAAATTCCTCTATTCATAAACATTATGTATAGGAACATTAGAAAGCTGTCTAGATTTTGCATCCAAATAATTGCAGTCTTTTGTAAAAGCTATAATTTTTTATGTTACCCCAATAGCACTTTTAATTCACTAAACTGAGCCCTCGGTGTAGTGAATTAATAGTAGTAAATCAAAACTCAAGATGGTATAGAAGACTTAATTCAGCAAATAATATATATGGTGACCTAAAGATACAGTAAAATTATTTTACATAAAAGAAACACAATAGTTATGGAATAACAGTAGTAAGCAATAGAAATCAGCATCAAGTATACTGCACTAGATTTAAGCTTCTGATAAAAGTACATTTTGATAGTAATTGTCTGATACACAACCACTCCAGCCAGCAGATAATAAATTAATTGCCTCAGCAAACTAGTTACTGTTTTTTATTATATACCAGTTACAAATTTAATGGTACCAATATGTTTATAACTGAACCAATGGTACCAATATGTTTATTACTGAACCAATGGTATCAATATGTTTATAACTGAACCAAATTTGCTATCAAAGTTAAAATTACTTTTTTGCGATAAAAACTTCAGTACAATCAATAATATAAAGTCTTGAATTTTTTTTTCAAAAACAACTCTTTTTCTATTGCTCCACAATTTGGTCGAAATTCAGATTGGCAACCCTACCAGAAAATTGTTTTTTTTTAAAGATATTTTTAAGATATTACAATATTGCAGGGCTACTGCACAAAAGCAGTATCTTTATTTGATAGACTTCATTTTAGCTTTATAACATAGATCATCCAGACCATAATTTAAAAAACCAGAAAATTGTTTGGGTAAAATATCTGTAATATATTTTCCTTATAATTTTGTTTTGAGCTGAGCTGTTTCCATTTTTTTATTTTCAAAAATTTCTTAGTTTTGTATGAGTGATAAGTGAAAAAGCTTAAAAAACAAATATATTACAAAAATATAAACCTATGAAAATGTATATATGGAAAACAATTCGGATATCCTGAAAAATTTTTGTCATTTTTAACATAAAGCTTCATAGGATACTTTTCTCTTTTTTAGATCAAACTAGAAATTGGAGTTATGAAATCAGATGGATTAGGCTAATCAATTAGCTTTAACCTATGTCTTCTACTTTTAAAAATTGATTTTCCAAAAGAAACTCTGTAAACTTTAAATCCATATTAGCTTTCAAATCTTTTTGGGAAACAACTTGTTAAAATATTTTAATAATAACGGGTGATGCGGAAGTTATCGGACAAATCCTAATTTCATTATTTGAGCATAATAATTAGTTTTTGTGGTTTTATGCGTAGGCATAAACGTTCTATAAAATATAAACTTTACTATTTGAAACACAATTATTTAGAATGAGGTTAAATGCAGCTGAACGAGAATCTTTTCGAAAGCGACTAAAAATGTTTTTTGTAAATAAACATAATATATAAAAAAAAAAAAATCGTAAATCATTTTGAAAAGGAAGGATTTGCTCAAAGTACAATATATGATAACCTAAAAAGACTTGAAACTGTTCAATCGTTTTCTGATAGAAAGCACCCTGGTCGTCGGACATCCTGGGCTAGAGAAAAGAAAGCCGAATTAACGAGACTTGTCAACAATCGAAAAGGGGTCAGTCAGAGAAAAATAGGTATTAAATTCGGTGTAAATCAATCGACAATTGGTTGTCAGTTAAAAAAAATGAATATTAAATATAGAAAACGTGAAAAGACTCCAAAATACACTATAGAACAACAAATAAAGGCAAAGAAAAGAAGCAGGAAACTAGTTAAACAACTCTATAACACAAAATCGCTTCTAGTCATTGATGACGAAAAATACTTTTGTTTTGCTGGGGACAACATGCCTGGAAATTCTGGATATTACACAAACAACAAAAAGACATGCCCAGAAAGTGTTTGTTTTATAGGAAAAGAGAAATTTCCAAAAAAATTAATAATGTGGATAGCCATATCTGACCGTGGTATGTCCGAGCCATTGTTTCGCACTTCCAAGGCTGTAGCAATCGATTCATCAATCTATATTAATGAATGTTTAGAAAAACGACTTCTTCCATTTATTCACAAGTATCATGGAGACTTTAACTATTTATTTTGGCCAGATTTAGCAAGTTCTCATTATTCTAAAGATTCTCTAAATTGGATGGACCAATATGTCTATTACATTGATAAAGAATCTAATCCCCCAAATGTGCCTCAAGCACGACCAATTGAAAATTTTTAGGGACATTTGGCACAGAAGGTTTACGAGGGAGATTAGCAAGCTTCAACAGAGCAAGTTTTGATTGATCGCATTAAATTAAAACTACAAGAAATTGATTCAAACTTTTTACAGTCGCATATGAAAGGCGTCAGAGCAAAATTGAGATCAATTGCAGATGGTGGTGTTTTTTCATTAAAAAAATGATATCTTTTTATTAAAGGATAAATGCTTTATTTAAAAAATATAATAGTAGTTTTTTTTTATTTATATATAAGTTATTGACGTTTTTATTTAGTCCAATAACTTCTGCATCACCCGTTAATAAATAACTATAATAAACCTAATGATTAAAAAAATATATAATTAAAATATTTGCGTACTTCAAATAAATTACATTTACTAAGGATTTTTTTTTAATTAAAGATATTGAAGTTTAAAAATAACTAAAACTTAATAAAATTAAAAGTTATTGTAAATTTTTTTTTTTAAATCTAACCACTAGTAATTAATTAAACAACAGTTTTAAACACTAAATGAATTAAACACAACTATTTTTTAATTTATTTTATTATCCTGAAGAAAAACTCGGTAAAATAAACAGAAATGAACTCAGTAAAAAAAATAAAAAATTAGTTATTTGCTGCATTTGAAACCAAAACTTTATTTTCCTATTTTTATTAAAAAAGCAAAAGAAAAATAACAAATATTAACAAATATTATTCTTTGGGCTCTTTTTTTGGGTGCCCATAAAGCACCAGCCAAAATAGGTCAGGGTTGGTACATACACTAATACAACAACACTAATACAACAATACAAAGTTTAAGTTAAGGTACATACCCCATCATTCTCATTGTGTCTCCAATATTTTCTGCTAAGAATTCAGGAATTATTGTTAATAAAGGTGGTACCTAAATAATAAATATTTAATATTTGAAACATAAATACAGCCATTAATTATTTAATAACTGAAACATAAACAGCCATTAAAGATTATTCATTTTTGGGCAAATGAATAATCTTTAATGGGAAAACTACAGAGACTGGATGTTCATCCAATGATTTACAGTTTACAATAATTAGTATTTTGGCAAATTAAGTTGGAATAGTATTAATCCTTTGTTAAATTTCTACCCGGTTATGTTCTTAATTTTTCATCATCGAAAAAAAAGTGCGTCGCTTTACAGGTAAGCAATATTTACCTTTTCGAAATTTTAGCGTGGCAAATAATAAATCTTGTGGAACAATTTCATAACATTTCATCTAATAATTAATTTCCTTTGTAAAAATAAACAAGATCACTAAAAATAAAATTTCTCATTATGCAGTCTTGGTCAGGAGTAAATTTACTTGTGTGCAATCGCCGCACACAGGTGAATTTGCACCTGAATGTAACATAAATTCACACAATGCTGTGCTTTTTTTATATCTTTATATTATATATACGTGTTTTCTTCATATATTATAGAGTTGATTGAAAGATTCTTCTTTTTAAAACATAATTTAAAAGTGCAAGAGATTTATTCCAGATTTTTATGCTGATTATTTCTTAAAAAATTTCGTTAAGCATAAAGAAATGAATAAAATGAATAAAAAAAAATGAATAAAATAAAATTTTTATAATTTATAAATAGAAGATGACAGTACAATAATTTCAATATACCAAGTTATTAAAAAAAAGTAATTAAGTAACTAAGTAACTGGAATTTAAATAATTAGAACTTTTTATTCATCTTATAAAGCTTAGTTGTATTTTTTATAAAATGTCAACCAATTCAATTCAATTCAATTGACAGGAGTTCTTTAGGAAAAACTAAGTTTGCTTAAAGAAAAAAGATTTTGTTTGTTTGTTGTTGTAACAAATAATCTTTTTGCACTAAGATAATTTAAAAATATGTTTCTAAGTGATATTTGTTAAGAGACTCCTTTTCATTTTTCTGTTAAGTATATGTAGTATTTAACACCATTTTATCAGTATTGATTACATCTATTTGTATTTAAATTTGTATTTGGAAATCTAAAACTATATATTTAAGAACTATTAAAATTGTAAGAAAAATTTATTCTTTAAATATTTTATTTTTGACTGTTACAAAATGAAACAAGCACAAGACAAAATTGGAAAAGAGTTTAAAAAAGATACTCTATAATAGATGATACACATACTATTTATACCATCTTTTACAATTCAAAAGACCTGCTTATCTAAACTTATAGATTGAAGTGATGTTACAGTATTAAACATGTCATTTATTAACTGATGCAGTTTATCAACACTACAATGATTTTAATAATTTTAAAATAATTTTAATGACACAATAAACTTCTCAAAAATGAAACAGCTATAAACAAGTATTAGTTTATTAACATTTAGTAAAACATGATTATTATACAAGTGTTTGAAAATTATATTTATATATATATATATATATATATATATATATATATATATATATATATATATATATATACATATACATATACATATACATATACATATACAAAATACATACATACATACACACACACATACATACATACATACATACATACATACATACATACATACATACATACATACATACATACATACATACATACATACATACATACATACATACATACATACATACATACATACATACATACATACATATATACATGTGTGTATATAGTTTTTGGCAAAAAATGGAAAATTTGCCTTCTCACAACACACTAAATTATCAAGCATTGTATGGTCAATTTTCTAGGTATCAACAAATAGAAAAACACCTTTTATGCTTTATATACATTGAAACTATGTGTAACTCAATCATTATTATCTTAGGGTAAGACTACAAACTCAATTGTTATACATGCACAAATACAACTTTTAATGGAAGACGACAAATTTGCTGCTTATTTGAACTAGATAACTATTCAAAACATCATTCAGTGCATCAAATCAACAGAACACATTAACTCAAGAAAACTCTTGTGGAAGGCCAAGAATTGTCACTCCAAAAACCAACATGATACACTTTGTTTGTAAAGAACATACAGGCTTCAAGTTTATGGATTTTTACTCAACTATAGCTCCTAATGTGAATGTTAGTGCCTGCACAGAATTAAAATGTTGTCTAATTATAAATGTGTACACTATACATACAAAATCTGATTTTTCCTATAAATATGGTCTTTTTAAACAAATGATGTTTCTTTTCTCTGCAAAAAAGTTCTTCAAAATGATTTACTAACTTTTATTTTTTATTACTTTATTTTTGGAAACTTGTACTAAGTCTTTTACTCTAAAATTTTTGGAAACTTGTTCTAAATCTTTTACTCTAAAATTTTATACTTGATATTGAAAATAACAAATATTATACTAAATTATCTGAAACTTATATTTTATTATAAAACTTATATCACTTATAATATTATGTTTATATAACATACTATAATAAACTAAACAACCTGAAAAAAATTATTGTCTTGGTTCAGTAGCATGGTTACCTGAATTGTTTCTAATTTTCTAAAGGCAATAATGCATTGCCTGAGACAAAATGCAATTGAAAGATTTAACTTTTACTGTTGTTGTTGTTTTTGTTGTTGTTATTGTCGTTGCTTATATTAATACAAATAATTAAAACTTCATTTTCATTTTGTAAATAAAGAAATGCAAGAAATTATTTTTAAGAAAAGATTAGCTATGTTATTATTATTATTTTTTAATTTTAATTCACCTCCCCAAAGCCATAAAGGCCACTACAGTCAAGGAGGCTTCTTTAGTTGTTGAGAGGCACCTAACATAAGGTTATGCCAATTTATATTAGTATTAATTTTATATTTATGGTTAAATAAACAGAGCATATGATTTAAATTAACCAGTCACACAACTTAAAATGCAACTAACGTAAACTACATTTTTTTTATTTGTTTGTTAATTCACCTCCCCAATGCCAAGAAGGCCACTACAGATGAGGAGGCTACTTAATTGTGGTTATAATCTTCTTTCAACTCTATAATTCCAAAACACGAACCTTGACAAACAAGGATGCTGTGCGGAGAAACAAGTTGAGTGCAGTACTACCAGGGATGTGGTGGGGATCGAACTTGGAACCTCTCTCTTATAAAGCGAGTGCTTTATGATACCACTACCGCATATATAATATTAAGTTAGGTTATTACAAATTACAATTTGAAAAATAAAAAATTTACCTCCTCTGTCAAATACTTTGCTTTTAGTTCTCTTTGTTCCATCTTTAAATAGTCTTTTCCTGCAAGAACCTGTTGAATTAGCCAAAATGATGAAGCTGCACAAAATTGAATTGACAAATCAGCAAGACTTGAATTACATAAAGCAGCCTATAAAAATAAGCAATGAAATTTTTTAGTTAAATTTTTTATTCAATTTTTATTATAATTAAGTAGTTAAGAAAATTATTAGATTGTGCTTTTCATGCATTGCATTCAAACATTGGCTACAGTTAATTAACTAAAAATTTTGATATATTAAATGTTTGAAATATTTTGAAATGTTAAATGTTTGAAAAGGTTTAAAATAGTTGTTTTAAAATAGTTAATCAATAAATATTTCTGGTTGAGCAAATATACACAACTTGTCTGCCTGTTTAAAAGAATATCACCAGTTAATTTTAATGTCTCATGTGATGAATTAGTTTTTAAGATCAACAAATATTAGCATTGTGTTTTGCATTTAAATGCTAGCATATGCATTTTTGCTGTCAAATTGAAGGATTCTCACCACTATTTATAGGTGAATTACAACATCATTAAATGGAGTTAATAGAAATTATATTGCTAAAGGCAAAATTAACACCAGTAAATTAAAGACAAAAATTTTATTGACTATACATGGAAAAAAAAAAGATAAAGCAGATCAAGCTTTAAAAAGAATGAATTAATAATTATTATTTTACCGAATTAATTTGTAAAAAATTATTAATCTTGTTAGGTTAAGTGAAAAGACAGACTGTTAAACATCAACTATAAAAGAATTCAACAGTTATTATTTTGACATTGCAAAAAAAATTATTGCTTTGACATTACAAAAAAAAAACAATTAAAAAAAACTTTCTTTAAATAAGTTAGTGATTCAACTAAGGACATATATGTGTGCCTATTTTAGTTTGAAGCGGAAAATGATGCAGGCCTTGTGATGAATAAAAAATGCTTCACGTTTTCCCTTAATGGAGTTTATGACGCTATAAAATTCTTTTTATTTGCTTTTCATATTTATTTACATTACCTGTTTTGAATAACCGTAATTTACTAAACTACCACAAAACTAGTTTAATTGATACATGCTTGCATTATTGAAATGTGTTGTGTTATTTAAAACAAATTTAATGTATGCTTTGTACATATTTCTAGGGTATTCTAAAGTAATGAATAAAAATAAAGTAATACTAAAAAACTGATTTATGAAAAATAAAATCAGGTGATCATGAAGATGATCAGAAACAAAAACACTGAGATGCAAAAAAAACTTTAAAAAAATTACATCAATAAAAATTGCACGCAAAATTCTTAAATTCTTAAAGAAGTATGGGAAAAATAACTTTCTATGGCGAAATGATACCATATTGTCTATATCTATCTCTAGGATAATTATTTATGTTATTTATTATTTAGTCATTGATAACTTAAATGCAATGCATAAGATTAAATTATTACATTATCAGTAACTAAACTTTTGAATCATTTTAATTATGCTTTAATTAATCCATGATATTAAACATTGCTAGATTAGGAAATATCAATGTGATCCTCTCACATTATTTGTCAGTAAAAATCAACAAGATATATCCTTTATATGATTTGGTTTTGATTTATAATAATTCAAACTAAAGTTTTGCTGCATGCTTTTTACAGACTCAAAGAAAAAACTTATTACCTTCATTGATAGCTGCAGCCTCATCCCAAACTCAAACTTATTTTTTATTTCTTCCATAGCACTATCAGCACCACCTTGAATCCCCAAATCTCGAATTGTATTGCTTGTCTATATTTTATAAAATGTAAATATCTTATTTAAAATAAATCTCATATACTTTTATACATATACATATCTATGCATATATATACACATATAAAATAAATCTCATATATATATCTATACATATATATACATATAGATATATATATACACACACACATATGAAATAAATCTTATATATCTATATCTATATCTATCTATTTATCTGTCTATCTCTCTCTCTCTCTCTCTCTCTCTCTCTCTCTCTCTCTCTCTCTCTATATATATATATATATATATATATATATATATATATATATATATATATATATATATATATATATATATATATACATATATATACATATACATTTATATATATATGTAACTGGATATTGACCATGTTACAGTATTAAAAAGGTCTAAAACACAACAATACATGGCAGAATGTTAAGAAAATATTTAGTTTAAAAGAAAATGTTTTTTTTAATTTTCTTATTTTATTTGTGCCTAAATATAAAAATTTATTTAGACAAAAATAAAAATATATAAGCTGAAAAATATTTATGCAATGAGTTAGCCATAATACCAATAGCATAATAGAAATAAAAATCTTTTACCTTTTGAAGTTGCTTCATAAGCTCATGGTATTCTTCATATACTTTGATAAAGCCTGACAAATCAAAAATTAAAAATTGTCTACTATTTAATTATTTTTGGTTAATCTAAAAAACTAATGAATGAAATTCTTAAAAATTTAAAATATATATATTAAAAAAAAAAAGTATTAAATTACCTAACTTATAGCATTGATGGGTGAGAAAAAAAATATCAGCAGTAAATTTAAACTTGATTGCATCGGTTTCTATTGATGGTACTAAAATAAATAAATTGGAAGTGTTCACAATAAACATCAACAAAATATATCAACAAAATACATCAACAAAATACATCAACAAAATACATCAACAAAAATACATCAACAAAAATACATCAAAAAAAATACATCAACAAAAATACATCAACAAAATACATCAACAAAATACATCAACAAAATACATCAACAAAAACACATCAACAAAACACAGTAAACATTAATAAATAATAAACTGATATTTTAGGCAGAGTTGTTAACAAGGCCAAAAATAGCAAGGCCAAGGCCATATGTTCCAAGACCAAGGCCAAAGGTTTCAAGACCAAGGCCAAAGCCAAGACCAAGAGTTTCAAGACCAAGGGCAAGTGTTTCAAGAACAAAGCCTATGCAAATATTTTCAAAGGTAAAGACTTTTAAAAATTTTGGCCTTATGTTAAGGCTATGACAATAAAACCACAGTTTTTCAAATTACCTTTTATAATAAAAATAAAAAAAACAATATACTTTATATAATAACTATATAATAAGTATAAAAGTCAAGCTACATTGTTTGATAGAATTTTAATTGGCCAATCAAATTATATAAAACTCAAAAAATTTAAAATTAAGTACTTTATAAAAAATAATAAAGAAAGATACTTTACTATTATCAGATTTATGAGCCATTGGATTTGCTGCAGATAAACCTACACAGTGGATTGGAGTGTCTTTATTTCTAATAAGATTGTGGTCAGTTTTAATAGCTCCATAGCGACAATCAACTTTTAAAAGAAGATTTGAGTTTGGTACAAGAAAAGGTTGACAAAATTTTAACAACACATGCGTAAGATTTACAAAAAAACCAGCAGGTGCTACTACAGACGAATCAACATACATCTACATTAAAAAGGTATAAAAAATAATTTACTTTTTCTTTTTTGAATATCAATCATTAAACATAAATCATTTAACCGCTAAATCTTTAAAGAAAACATCACTCTTAAATATAATCATCAAATATAATTAACACTAAATAAACAATTATTTTTATCATTTTTAGAAAAAACAAATTTAGAAATATGATCAGAATGTGTCTCACCACTAATAAACATTATTACAATGAGTCTCACAATCAAAAATGTTACAATGATAACAATAACTAAAATTTACTTTAGCTCGATCTTTATTACAATCTAAACACAATCCAATCCAGTACATAACTCTATGTTGAGCATCAGGAACTTTCATAATGTTGTAAAGAAATTCATGTAACTTTGTAACAATAAAATCAGTTTGACGTTGAAGACTTTCTGTTATAAAATTCATCTGGGACTCAGATTGACGCGAGGGTTCAAGGAAATGCTCCTAAAAGTTGTCAAAATGTTTATAAAATAATTTCAAAAACAAAACAACAAAAAAGTGCTGTAAAAGCTAAAAAAACAACAAAGAAATTAGAAATAAAAATAATGCAAAAAAATCTAAGCTAAACAATCTTAATAAATAGTATTATTGCTGACTTCTAGCTCAAGATCTAGCAAAGATTTTTCTACTGTAAATGAATAATCAAGATATGGAATTCTCTACCTGATTATATTGTTTACTCGCCCAGTTGTTTTTTTTTTAGTTTTTTTGTCGGTGTTACATAAGAGTAATTTTGATATTACCTGTATCACCTTTTTATATTTCTTATTTATAAATGCAAATAAATTAGATATTGAATAATGTAAAATAAAGATTATGAACTCATTAAATGTACATGTACTAGAAATAAAATTATTTTAGTAGCTAGATATAATTTAAAAAAAAAGAAAGTAAATTCTTTACTGATGGGGTGGTTACATCATTTGGAATAGGAGATAACTGGAGTAATCTACCAAGTAATGTTTGTGTTGAAAATGCTACACCAAGAGTAACTAAGTGTGAACTGAATCTTGGTAACCAATGGGGACTCTTTAGCAATATCTATAAATAAAATCTTCAAATATTGATTACCTTTGCTTTGTAAATTTAAAAGATGGACATTAAAATCTACAGGCATCTGAATTGAAAACTTACCCAAGTTAATGAATTATATTTTGAGAAAAAAATTATCGATTCAAGCAAAGCACTAACGTCTTTATGCAAAAGTTTCAAATTAACACATCGCTCCCAAATTTCATCCAATAAAGGTCTAAATATTTCACTCTGAAAAAAAAAATGAAAATATTTAATATAAAAATTTACATTTATTAGATAAAAAAAAAAGTTTTTAACTTGAAACTTAAAAAAAAATACCATAACAATATTTTGTTTAAACTTATAAATGTTTAAATCGAGCATTTTAGGTGGTAAATTGAGGTAAAGTTGAAACATTAGAAAAGAAAATTTGATGTTGGGTCAAAATAAATACTAATAGAATAAATTACTATCAGAATAAACATAATAAAAAAAATCAATACTATAATTTTTATATATTAAATATAATGTCATGCTGAAATAGGGATAGACAGAAAATTGTATAAATACACTGACTGAAAATTTTAGTTTTGGCAGGAAGTATGTATCGTGGACAAAAATAATTGCAAAAATTTTTTTATTTTGACAGGTAATATCTACTTCAGCGAAGAAGCTTTTTTTATTACTCTTTGATCTTTCTTTATTTTCTAAAAGATATATGCCAAAAGACTATTTAAATATTAGTACCATGAAATCATCTTTCTTTATTTTCTAAAAGATATATGCCAAAAGACTATTTAAATATTAGTACCATGAAATATTGTATTTAGTATACTATGCAATATAAGGAACTCTGATTAGTATATAATATTATACTTCAATAACATTCATCTTTTTATATTTATGACCAATTTTAACAGCTTACTTAATGTAAACATAATTTTAACAGCTTACCTAATGTAAACATAATTTTAACAGCTTACTTAATGTAAACATAATTTTAACAGCTTACTTAATGTAAACATAATTTTAACAGCTTACTTAATGTAAACATAATTTTAACAGCTTACTTAATGTAAACATAATTTTAACAGCTTACTTAATGTAAACATAAGTTTAACATTGTAAACATATTATACTTATTATACTTATCAATGATAATCTAATAAAATCTACTACACTTAATGTTTTTTACCAGGTCATTTTCATCAGTATGTAACTCCACTAGCTTGCACAAAAATTCATTCATATCAGGATCAGCTAAAATAGTGTACATAAAAGAAAACATGAAAATCTGGGAACTTTAATTAATAAAGTTTAAATAATTTTTTCATAAAAAGAGAACCATAAAAAAAATAATTTATTCTGCTTATAATTTTTCTCTTTTAAAAGTCTTCTTAAAATTTAAAAAGAAATAAACCCCTAAATTTGTTTTGGATTGATTGAGGCAATTTAGGATTTAAATGGATTTATTGAGGTGATTTAAACTTAAACAGATTCATTGAGATGATTAAGCTTTAAAAAGCAAAAAAAAAAAAGACTCTACAAGTCAACTATACAAGTCATCCAAGATAAAAAAAATTGATTTTTGTTTGATTTTCAATCAAATCATGGATGTATTGTTCATATGAAGTACTTTTACTAAAATAAATTTGATAATCAGAATGTCTAAATAACATTTTAATAAAAATACACTCAAATATAAAAGTTTTAAATGAACTTTAAAAAAAATTGCAACCTGATAACTGCATAATAATATTAAACAATTGTACATGGGGATTATTAGTAGGAAATATATCTGGTTGAAGAAGTATTGTCCTATAACCAAATTTGACTTGCATGTAAAAAATGTACAGAATATATGTAAAGTATATTAAAATTTTCTTTTAAATAAAATTCTAATCAAAATAATAAACTGAAATAATTTTAAAACATTATACCCAGTAAAAGAAACAATAAATCGTCTACAGGATTTTGAAAGATTCAAAACTTTTTCTGCTAATAAACTGTCCTAAGAAGAAAATTTTAAACTAAACAATTTTTACTTATTAATACATTAATATAAAATATAACATTGATTAAAAAAAATATATATATAATTAATAGTCATTTTTCAATCAACTTGGCAACATTTTACACATTAATTACATTTTCCAATTTAACAAAAATACAAACAGAAAACGATTTCTGTTTTCTACTTTTAATGATAATGTATATTGTTTACTTTATATTGGTGAGACTATAATGAAAAATCGCTTAAATAAATTTGTATGCAATTTCAATTCTTGTTTCAAATTTCAATTGTTTCATAGTGTAATTTGAGGAGAAATTTTAGGCAGAGAAAAACATAAATTTAAAACTCTTTGTTATTTTTTTTTCAAGTGTGCTTTATCTTTGTATTTGAGATGATGTTTCGATAAAAATACTCATCTTAGGCAGAAATCAAATGCACCCGGCTACTGTCTTGTAGATGGCCTCTAAGACAAAGATTTAAAGGGTAAACAGATTCTATCTGTCGACCAGCTTTGCAACCCTTCTTCATCTATTAGGCTGGCGAAGATGTATTTTTAATACATTGTGTCCAGGTTAGGATGTTGAATGCTGGATCATCTTGACTCATTGCATGAGTTTTCTTTGTGTCTTTGTTTTAATGACTAGACAACTCATTTTATTATCTTCTAATGAGAATACAGCTTTAAAACTCAGTTTTATGGTTCTGAGGCCAGCTGGTAGTCAGGTTTCCTGAACTCTGTGTTAGCTCTCAGAGAGGCTGATTCCATCAAGAGCTGTAAAATATCAAAAAACTAGCAGTGCCATGTTGTGCATGGATGGTGTTCCTGTTTGTACATTTGGTGTACATTGTGGAGCCCTTTGTTAAAGTTAGTCCTCTGTTAGGGTTTATTACTAGTAATGAGGCAATTGATTGGACTATTAAATAGTGTACTGAGTACTGTCTGTGCTTTGAGTCAAGTTCTCTAACCAATTTAAAAAAATACTTAAGTATCAAAAACTATAAAACACAAAAAACCACGGTCATCACCAAGTTCTTTAAATCTGTCACTCACTGACATCAGCCTTTAAAGTAACTTTTCTTTTGTTAAGTCTTATCTCTTTCAAAGTTCACCAGACAAACTTGTTCTTTGTAATAATAATTTGTGTTCAGCTGTCTCATCTTGTGACCATCGCGATGGTTATCTTCCTTTAACTTGTAAAGACTCCAATAGTTACATGCTTAACCTGGGCATTTACAATCGTAAGAATTCACCCATTTGTCAGGAAACTAGGTTTGAATCCACAAACTATTCTTTTATGTGCTTTTGTTTAGCACCACTTCACTCTATCACCTTTCTTGTTATTCTATACTGCTCTCCTTCATCTCAAGACTGCTCTTTTTAATGTTATTTATGATCAAATTGACCAAGCCCTTTCTCTTTATTCTTCAGCCAATATTGTTGTTATTAGTGACTTTAATACTCATCAAACCGAATGGCTTGTTTCTAGTGTCAGTGACTCTGCAGGCGTTAAGATCCACATCTTTTGCCTTTCTCAATCTCTAATACAAATATCTAGAACAATGATCATAAGGAAATTTTCTTAAATAGAGATATTTAGTAATTTAAATATTTGTTAATCAAAAAATAATCAACTACATTTTAAAATAACATGCCATCTAGAAATAGTTATCGTTTCACTTAAAAACAACACATTAAAAAAAATTCAAATATTTAAAAAACTTGCTTTATTCTTTCTTAACAAAGATGCTTCTTCTGATACAAGTCTTTTATAACAATGTGAAAGATATTTAATAAGAAGATCTTCACTTGCTTCAGCTACGGCAGCACTAGCTTTTTCATGATAATTCCCCTGCACACAAACATTGTTCTTAGCTTCACTCATTTGAAGGCGCTCCATTAAAGCCTATAGGTAAAATATAAAATACAAATAAAATTTAATTAAATATCATTGCCATAATATCATAATCATTGTCATATCATAAATAACATCAATATCATTGTCATATCATAAATAACAGTTGAATAATAAATAAACTAACATTTGCCCAAACATGGTGTCACTAAACACACACAAAAAAAGATTTTATTTTTAGATTAACAGGATAACAGCCATTAGTACTTGATTTTAAATTTTAAGACTATATATTTTTTATAAACTTTGATTGGATGTTCATAATTGAATGTTTTATATTTTTAACCAATTAACTCTACTTAATAAACTTTTCTAAATTACAATGTCAAAACACTTTAATGACTTTATGACTAACTGTATAATATAATTTCTCTGGTGATATCAAGTAATAATAATTATAATCTTAATAATAAGAGACATTCAAAACGTTTTTCGCATTATTTGATTGCTCTAATCTATATTTTTACATTTTTTAAAAAGAAAAGGCAAATTAATGGATCTTAAATATTATGGGTTTTTACAAAATTATTATTATAAAATTAATAACTGAAAGTTAAGAAGTTTCCAAATTTTCCTAAAAAATTGAAAAAAAAAGTTTCAAATGTAAAACTTTTTACCTGGTTGAGATTGAACTCTGAAAGTTGACATGGTTGATTTGATGACTTTAAGTCATTTTTTAGTTCTTCAAGTTTTATACATCTTTTGGGTAACCCCCCATACTGAATTATACCTGTATTGCTTGTATCTAAATAAACAAAGAAACATTTAATTAGCTTTTCTTTTTGATAAATTTTTTTAAACATGAAAATATACCTGAACTTAAAGTGATAAGGAAGATGCGCTGCAAATAATCATTCAATATTTCATTTGTAATATCGTTCACCACTGTTTCTGTATCTTTTTCAACAATTATTTTACTATTATTTTTTTCAACATTTATTTTCTCATCAAGATTTTCAAAAGAACTATCTGTCAAAACATTAATTCTTGAAGCCTTTATATACTCTTCAGCCTGTTTTACATTGCCAAAGAAAGCAATAAATGGGTTCTTTGATAAACTGTTATCTTCACTACTCATTTTAAAATTATTTATTACTGTAAAAAATTTAAATAAACAATTAAATGCATATATAGGTATATATATATATATATATATATATATATATATATATATATATATATATATATATATATATATATATATATATATATATATATATATATATATATATATATTTATGTAGATATATATGTATCAACCCTCAGAATTAGGGTTGGCATTCGGCGATGCCAACCTAACTACCGACCTGAAAGTGTTTGAGGTCGCCAAAAAATCACTGACCTCATTTCTATGTTTTATATATATATATATATAAAACATATATATATATGATATATATATATATATATATATATATATATATATATATATATATATATATATATATATATATATATATATATATATATATATATATATATATATATATATTTATCGTATATTGCATTGACATTTATATCATTGGAGATAGTGCAAACTCGCATAATTAGCATTGGATAATACAGCATACCTTACAAATGTAACCAATGAATATTGAGCATATAAACTAACAGCTTTAACACCCAAGTGTTAAAGCTGTTAGTTTATATGCTCAATATTCATTGGTTACATTTGTAAGGTATGCTGTATTATCCAATGCTAATTATGCGAGTTTGCACTATCTCCAATGATATAAATGTCAATGCAATATACGATAAATATATATATATATATATATATATATATATATATATATATATATATATATATATATCTATTATTGATTTTGATATTATATTGATATTATATTGATATTGATATTACAAAGAATATGAATAAAACTCTCTATGTCAAAATAAACCCAAAATCTATTGAAATAAAAAATATTGACCTTCTCCTGCAAAACTATCTGTAGTGCAGATATGTTGTATTATCCAACTCTAGTTATTCAGATTTGCACTATCCTTGGCGATATATATATATATATATATATATATATATATATATATATATATATATATATATATATATATATATATAAATATATACACACACACATATATAACAATTTTTATTTAAAAAACATATTTTAAATAGAAATGCTTAAATGCATTATTTACAATAAAAGAAATGTTTAAAAAATGTCTACGATTAAAATTTGTTAACAGCTATTCATACAATTTTTTTATTTTAATTTATATATCAACATTTATTTATGCTTATTTAAAACAATATATTTAGTATTTAAAACATTAGCATCTTAATTTTAAATATAAATACCTGTTAAGTGTTAATTTACCTAATATTATAATAAACTAATATTGTAATTCTAATATCTTAACTATAATTACTATTAGATATAACTTTAAATATAAATATTTTAATAAAACACAAGCTTCATGCTGCAATAATAAATTTATTTTCCTTTTTGATTTTTATTTATAAATTTAGTAAAACCAATCAAATTTTATTTGCAAGCAGAACGAATGATTGAAGAAACATCTAAAAAAAAATTGAAATAATATAAACTTTTGCACATTGTACATTTTTTTTAATTAATTTTTTACTCTACAAGATTTATATTTTTATTACCTTACTGTACAAGATATGCATATAATATATTATGTAATAATATATTATATATATATATCAGCATGGAAAATAAGAAATCGAAAGCAAGTGGTCAATTTGACACACTAACACATGGAATTGATGCACAATTGTTTTATTCTTTTAATGCTTGAAAATAAACGAACTTGTATTCTTTTTTTTTTTAAATAATAACTTTAAATAAAACCGATGCATTTTTTTTAACTTAAACTCGCAATAACTAATATTCAAATTACCTGCTAATGTTAATTTGTTTAAAACAAAGCTCGCACACACAGATTTTCATTAAATTAAAAAAAGAAGGTCCTGTCTGAGTTAAGTTCTGCTATTCTATCATTTGTTAAAAAAAAATCTGAAAACTAATTTTTTTTTTCTTTATTAATCTTCTCAAGGCTCTAGATAAAGTCACTATAATCAAGGAAGCTACTCAATTTTTTTTTTATTCTCTTTTTTTTAATTTTTTTTTTTCATAAATTTTATTTGCAATTTATTTTTAACCCTGAACTCAAAAATACAAACCTTTAACAAGGTTGGTGCTAAGGTTAAGGTTTTTCTGTGCGGCATTGTTGTTAATAAAAAACAACCTGTATTTTTGTGCAGCATTGCTATTGATAAAAAAAAAAGTGTTTCTTTTCAATCATTTTACTAAACAGAACAAATGATTGAAATCAACTTACTAAACAGAACGAATGATTAAAAATAAACACTTTTTTAAATCAATAGCAATCCTGCACAAAAAAACAGGTTTTCTTTTATTAACAACAATGCTGCACAGAAAAAAAGGTTGAGCATGGTACTTTCAGAGATCAATTTGTAACTTAAAACTCTCAATAGTTTAACCACTAGTCTATATAAGTGCTTAAATAATTAAATACATTATATATCATATAGAAAATATTTATATTAAAAGCAACTAAACTCCATATGAAAAATAGTACACAACTTCTCATTATGTACTATTATGTATTATTTGTCCATAACCTTTATTGACATGTCCTTACTTTAAAATGGTTTTTTTCTTTTTTTTTTCCACTTTTGTTTTATAATTGCTGTTGTATGAATATGAGACAGAACTGAGTAGAAAACTAAGAATGTAGATCATTTTCTATTTTATAAAATCTAATAAATATTAAAAGATATTAAAACAAACAAACAGGCAGAACACAGTAACACCACAAGCTTCAAACCACGATTGTGGCTCATTGCACTCCACAGGTTAAAACTATCATGTTAAATAAAATCTTTTTGTTTTCTTTTGTAATTTAGTGATACTAATTTTGATTTTAAATATTTAACAACATCATACAACCAAGAGTCTCTAGTTACACTTTAAATTAATTGAAGACATCAAAAACTGGCAAGTTTCTAGTTACATTTTAAATTAAATTCATGAGATTAAACATTCAAGAGTCTTTAGTTACACCTATAATTAGTTTACAATATTAAACAATTAAGAGTAACACCTTAAAATATCTTATGACACTGAACAATCAAGAGTCTTCAGCTAGACTTTAGGATAATATCTAAATCAATTTTAACTCATATTTTAGAACATTTTTTAAACTTATTATTTTAAGGACAATCCTAACATAACACTAGAATTACAATTAGACTTTTTAAAGATCTGTATTATAAATATATTATATATATTTCTATAAATATATTATATATGTTTCTCTGCACAGTGACTTTGAATAACAAGATTAATTTTAATCTTTGATTAATTAAGGTTAATTTTAGAGTGTAGGGTAAAAAAAGTTTCAAATAAAATAAAAGAATAAAATAAAAAATACATGGATAGCATCCTTGACAGTAGAGATTCTGGAGCCTTAGGGAGGGGACTTTAATTTAAAAAATAATACAATAATAAAAACATATCATTTAACCTATTATTTATCAATAGTATTATTAAAAGGATCACTAAGTACTATGAAAAATTTACTAAAACAGATTGAAAATTTACAACTGAAAAAATATGTTAAGAGACAAATTTAAAAAATCAAATTTGATTGTGATTAAAATCTTCGGACAAAAAGTTGATAAATTTTATTAAACATAAACAAAATGATGTTATTCACAAATTAACAAATTACTACAAATCCAATTTAATATTTACTAATAATATAATTAAAACTACAAGATATAATATAATACAAATTAAAACTACTACAAAACTGTTGTCTTAAAAATGATTTTATATGTTTGAATTAACACATCTCAGCCAATGCAATTTAATTTGTAATTTTAATTACATCCCTAACTTTAAAACTTCAAGATAAAATCAACGAAACTTTATTTTTATTCTCTTTAAAATAAAAAAAACATCACAATACTTAGAGATCCTTAAAATCAAATAAAAAATAAACATTGAATAAAAATGATACGATATGGTATGAGGTACCATTTATGCTATAGCATTATGATTTAAAATGCCTTGTTTTAACAATAAAGAAAAATTAAACATACTGTCAAAGGTTATCTTTTCACTGATATTTTTTGATTTAATATGGGCTTCTTGATTTGCAATTAGTACATTTTCATTATTTAATACCCATTTGTATTCTTTCAAAAGATCTGAAAACTCAGTTTCTAAACAAACAAACAAAAATATTTGATCATAAATTCAAAATGATTAATTCATATTTATAAATTCAAAATGATCAATGTAAACACTAAAACATAAAGTAACCATGTCACTTAATGTTTTATTGAAAAAATGACTATAAAAAAACTTAATAGTTAAAAAAAAATCATTGAAAAAATAAATCAATTATCTAGTGCTGGAGGGCACTAGACTAAAGTTAAATTTCTAGCAACAAAACCTTTTGTTACTAGAAATCAGATCTATCCTTAAACAAAAAACTTATTACCAGTTGGAAAACCAAGTAACTGCAGTAATAATTCTTTAGCTATACTTTCATAAGTTATCTGAAGAACTGATACTATGACTAAAAATATATTTTAAAAAATTACAACAGAAAATTAAAAAATCTTTAAAAAGTTTCATTTGCATAAGAAATTTAATCTTACAACTACGAATAGATTCTTTGAAACCGGTAATGCCTTCTATTAGATCATCACAATTTTTTAGTTTTGTCTAAAAAAAAATTGCTATCTACTTTTTTTATTTTTGAAAAATACAAATAAGAAAATAGAAATATAATTACATATTAAAAAAAAAAGTTTTACTGTGCTCTTTTAAATGTTGGTTTACTTTTTTTTACTGAATTATTATTTGGTTTAATAAAGTTTTTTTAAAACTGAATTTTAACCATTAATATTTTTTTTTTACAAAAACATATTGAGTTTCACCAAAATGGCTTCTTAAAACAGATGCCATAATTCCTCTAGATTAAGTTTTAAATCATAATATAATTCTTACTTGATATAATTCTTATTTAACATCTATGGTCCTATTATGTCATTTTTCTGTAAAAAAAAAAAAATTGTTTCTGTGAAATAAAATTTTTCTAAACTGAGCACACTTTAGATTCACAAAGTCTTTATTTGATTATAACTTATTTATTTTACTTCAATATAAATGGATGTTTATTTATCATTTCTGTTCGCTTTATTGATAGGCACTTTGGTTTAAAAAAAGTTAAAAGGAGCTGAGCTGTAATTATTTTGAATTTATTGTTATTTATTTTTTATTATCTTATAGTTCTTAAAAAATGAGTGTTAATGACACTAATAAAATTTTGATTGTATCTTTATACTTCTATTTTATGCTGTTAAACAACAGTGTTAAATTTTGTTTTTTTAAACAACTGAGTTGTCAAAAAATACGTTCCATTTAAAAAATTTCATTTTATTTTTGTTGCATATGATTTATTTTGTGACTTTAGTAAAATAAGTTGAATTTCAAGATCAAGAGAAGTGACCTTGAAAATGTGCCGTAACACAATCTATCTATAATGAAGTCTATAATAATTGATTTTTTTGCTGTTAAGAATATAAGTCTTCATTGTTTTAATAAAAGTGTTTTTATCATCATTAAGACGAAACATTTGAGAGGATAAGTCGATATTTTTGTTATTTTGATTATAATCTTTTAAAGGGTTTTATGTATTGGAATGTAATGGGGATTTATTAGATTAGTAGATTTTTTTTTCACTTTAGGCTTATTGGAACTAAGATTAAGTATGAACTTATTTAAGTATAATGATTACTATATAATAAGTATTTCTTATAGAATTGATAGCAAAATTATCATTACTTTAAGTTAATTTTATTAAGTTCTACTATTATATATTTATTTTTACATTTAAAAAGACGCTTTTAAAGATCATTATCATCTTCTTTGATTAGTAAAGTTATAGATAAATTTTATGACAACTTTGTTTTCAATAGAAAGAAACCGATATTTTTTTTTACTGTAGAGTACTGTTTTTTTACCTTCTTGAGTCACCTTACTACAGTGGTTAGGTCAAACTCAGAACTTCTTGCTTACAAAAATGATTTTGATTGACACTTTTTTTCAAATTTATATTTTGAATTTGCGCATTCATTTGTTTTGATCACTTTGGTTACAATATCTAAGTTCTATACCTTTTAGTAAGACAAATTTGATCTTATAGTTGAAATTATTCCAGCAAAATGCTTATAAAGCCTATGTCAGATTTAAAAAACATATTCTAAAACAACCAAAACAAACTAAAAGACAAGCAATGTCACACTTGTTTAAAAAAATTTAAAAATAGCTATATATTTCACTACTTTGGCATAATGGATTATAATATTAAAAAAAATATTTCAAATAGATCTGTTCAAAAATTTATAAGCATTTTAAAAATGCATAACATTATGTACTTATAACTTTTATTTTTTTAAAATATTTATGTTTTTGAATGTTTTGAAAGATGCCACTAGTGATAAACCCTACTTCAATGAAATTCAATAAAACAAACATTTTTTCATTATCTTATTAGAAATCTCTTTATTATTTATTTTTATTCATATTATAAAAATGTCTCTAATAAGAACATTTCAAAAAACTATGATTAAAAAAACTTCATCTTATTCTTTAAAAGAAAAAAAAAAACAGTTTGTAAGCAATAAAACTTAAAATAATAATCTATATATCAAATAGTTATAACTCAACTTTTATGTAATTTTGTTTCTTTTGAGGTTAGCAAACATTTTTTTAAATATTTTTTATAATACTAGAGTCTAATGTTTGAAGGTCTTAAGCTACTCCCGAAAAGAGTTTTAAGAAGGAATTTTGTTTGTGTCTGTTATATAGAACATAAACGAGGGAGAAGGGGGGGGGAGGGGGATTTGTCCAAAATTTTATTTTAGGTGCTACCTTAATAAATAGGTTACTCTTGCAAAGGTTAGGTTAGCCTTTAGGTTAACTTCGCGTTTTGTATACTAATGTATTTGAGTAAAGCCAAAAAGTGATAAAAAGAAAAAACTAATGTAAATTAATTATTAAAAAAATAACTTTTTAGTCATATATTTTATTATATTTCTTTAAACATTAAAAAATTATAATACTTTTTAATGATTTCTTACCCAAAACTTTTGAAATTCACAAGTTTCAAGCAAATTTGATAACTTAATTACTTTGTTTACATTTTCACATGATTGCTTTAATTCAATGTTAAAAGTAAATAAAAATTAATTTTTGAAAAAACAGACGATAGTATGAATACAACTTTTTATAAATTACATTTAATTCTAATAATTTTATAAATATTTTACTGTAATATATCTAGTGCTCTACAATTAAAAAGTTTATATTGCTTTAAAGACATAGTAAGTAAAAATATTCTTATTTAAAACTGTATGTAAACTGAAAAGATACATGTTGTTCAATGATAAGACATTTACATAAAACAAAATCTGTGTGTGGGAGATTCATGAGTGACTTTAGCAAAATTTGACAAGTTACTGTTTCTTTAAATTCATTTGGATTGAATTGATACCTGTTTTGTTAAAAAAAAAAACTTAAAATAAATATAAAGAGTTAGAAAATCTTTGTAGAGCATGCAGTGGAGGTATTATATAAAGTATATATATAGATAATAAAAACTAAATGAAATTTTGATTTAGTAATTTTTAAAAAACAATTTTCTTTTCCATTAAAGAAGTTGTCCATATTAAGATTAAACCTGCCTAAACCCTCAGTTGGGATTGGGCAGGTAGAGTATGACATCAACAATGGCATTTCATGCAAAGTCAATAGCTGCTATTCAATAAAAAATATTTATATTGATCTTGAATGATATAAAACCTTATTATAAAACCATATTTTTACTATTATTTTTATTATCAATAAAAATCATGATTTAAATTTTAATTCATTTAATTTAATTTTTATTATTATTTTTACTATCAATTAATTTCTAATTAATTTAAATTATTTGAATTTTTAAATAAATAACTCCTCAAAGTTTCCCCCTAAACAAAAATTGATTTTTATGTTTCATACAATGCGCAAAATAGCTTTAGTATAATTTTATATTGGTAGATTTTTAAACTATTGCACAAATTTTTCAGACCTTTAGTAATTTTTTTTTCCTATAGCTTTATATTTATTTATAATCTGTAAATTACCTGTTGTTTGAAAAAACAATAACTTGAAATATGTAAGTTTTGATTGTTATTATTTTTGCAGTAGTAAATTTATTGTTTTGTTTTTTCATTATTTTGTGCAATATGATAAATTGACCATTTCATTAAAACAGTGTTGATGATTTTTAATAAACTGAGAACTTGATGATCAGAATTATTACCAGATATCCTAATTTGCAATCACTTACTTTGAGTCTTGGAAAAGATACCTCTGACTTAAATTAGTCCTTAATTTGGGGCTAGTAAGTGACCGGGATTAAAACTTTACAGTGACAATGACAAGTTTTATAAAATATAGCGGGGTCTGTGGTTTTTTTGCTATATTTTATAATATATATATATATATTTATATGTGTATATATATATATATATATATATATATATATATATATATATATATATATATATATATATATATATATACATATTTATATATAAACATCGTCATGATCATCATCATCAAGTTTTAGCCTTCTCCTTTTATGCACAACACTTTCTCTAACCTGTCTAAGATTATGGCTCCTTTATTTGTCTTGTTAGAGTGATATCACACGTTCCATCTGATCATCATCTTCTCTTTTGACAAATACTATACCATATAAATACTAAAGTTTATACAAATTAGTAAGGATATTGTATGCCAGCATATATATGTTTTTATCCATATATATATCTATATTATGTATGCATAAATGTGACTCTTACCTAAACTTTTGCATTCAAGCAGCTAGGGAAGCTTTCTTTCCTTCTTGTTGGTTTTACATCAAGCCGCTTTCTACTTCACGCTTTTCACCTTTTTGTGTAGTTGCTATATTAAACTGTAATCATTTTTTTCATCTTTTTTACAAGAATATCCCTCTTGAGAAAGAATTTTTTATTGCATAAAGTCAATATAAATAAATACGTCTGATGCTAAGCTACGTTATTCTCAGTTGACTAAATCTTGTATCTTATTTCAGATTCAGTTCTGAGACTTTTGGAAAATCTTTAACAGAGTCATAACTAAAGCAAGTCTAAAATTTTAACTCTTATTCATGGGTCTGATCTTATTACTTCTCCCTATAAAAAGGCAGTGCTATTTGCATAGAACTTTTCCTTTAATTTGACTTTTGAATCTAATGACCATACTCTTCCACCCATTCCAGTTAAACAGATTAACCCATTGTTAGACATTTAAATCACTCAGGCTTCCGATCACTTCAAAATTCAAAAGTTAATTCTCAATTTTAATATTCTACGGCTTTCGTTTAAGATAACATTTTCATCATAGTCTTAAAAAAGTGTTTTTTTGTAAGACTATGATGAAAACACTCTGACCTCTATAACTGTCCTACCATGAGTCTTCTATCTAGTATAAGTTTTTTTCATATGAAAGTTTTATGATTATTAAACTATTTTTTTCAAACCACGTACTAAAGTCATTCTCAAAGGCTGACACTCTTATTCATTTCCAATAACTTTAGGAGTACCTCGCGGTACTCCTAAAGTTACTGGAATGTCTATCTTTCCTCTATTGTTTTTATCTATGACAACAACCTTATTGATAATTTTACAACTAAAGTCTCTATATGTTGACAACTCAACTTTAGACTCTTTTCTAGACAAAAAGTTTTCACTTTTTGATACCTTACCTTATTGTCAATATAGGAACATCACAATACTGTTGATGTTCCTATATTGACAAATAACAACCCTCTCACTCTGAGACTAAGTTTAAAAGCACATTTAAATGTACATTTTAATTTTGGATGACCTACTATATCTGCCAAACTTGAGCCACTCTCTGATTGTTAAAAGGTTGCATCTTTTTCTTTTTTTCTGCAAATACTATCATAGTCCCTCCATGCTAAAAAAATTTTTATTAACCAAGTTTATTTCCTTGCACATCATAAAAACCTCAAAACTCTCACCCAAATTCATTTTTTCCTGATTATACAACCTACAACTTTTTAAGTCTTCATTAAACTGTTTTTTTTTCTCTTTAATCCTATCCTTTGTTTTCTAGTAACTCATTACTTAAAAGTGGTTGCTTGCAACTTTGTTGAAAGTGAATCAGTTTAAAAATATATATTTATATGCCAGTATTTAATTAATAGTAAATGTATGCATAAACTTATAACATATAAACTTTTTCAGATTTTCTATTAAGCCCTGCTATGTCTTATAACTTTGCCGTGGTTGGGGTCGGGTTTGAAAAAAGTCCCATTTTTACGTGGGGCTTTTACTTGAGTAAAAACTAGAGATAATACTAATCTTAAGCAGATATCAACTGCATCAGGCTACTGTTTTGTAGAAGATCTTTTAAGCAAAGAATTTCAGTGAAAACAGAAAATCTCTTTTGACCAAAGAAATTTCTGTTGCATTGCACCCCTTCTTAATTTAATAGGTTGTTTTAAATAGAAACCCATGTTACACTGGATTTTTAGATGATCGAGTTTTGACACTTACAGGCATTGTGCAAACTCCAAACTTTTGCATGTTTATGCTAATATCAAAATAATGTTTTGCAAGAATTTGGGTGATTCAAGCTTGGGAACAAAAAAACCCTAATTTTTGGGCCCACCCAGTCCTTAACATGGGAGCAATGAGTTTATAAAATATTTTCTTTACTATTTTTATCTAAATTCAAATTCATCAAAAAATTTCAAGTTTCATGCAATAATCTGCATGAAACTTGAAATTTTTACAGCCCCTCAAATTGAGGGGGTTAAAACTTTATATGGTCATAGTTTTTGAAAATGAAAAGATTATTGCATGAAATTTGAAATTTGTTGATGAATATAAATTTAAATAAAAATAGCAAAGAAAATATTTTATAAACTCGCTGCTCCCATGTTAAGGGCTGGGTGGGCCCTTAACGTGGAAGCATAATTATTACTAAAAAAATGCGTCTGAGGTGTATCTGAATCTATTGCTCATAAGACATTAAAGAGTTTTAATAATAAGTGCATGTTGGTCTTATCCATACTCCATTTAATAGTGTCACTGAGAAAGTTTTTAAAATTATTGAATTAATCCTTTCTAATCCATAGTAATTGTTATCCTTGATAAACAAAACACTCCTCTATTTTTATTAGGTTTAGTCTTTACTCTTGTTTTTATATTAATTAGCTTCTATAATTAATATAGATGAGAAACAAAAGTAGCATTTTTTACTAATCATGCAAGTATATAAAGAACAGGTACTCAATCTTGAATGTGTTATCTCTTTTATGAGCTTATGGGTCACAGTGGCTGGTGATTTTTAATCCAAACTAAAAATAATTGTTTATTTCTGAACTAAGGTAATACACATTTATTATTGCAAATAGTGACATATTTACATTTATTAAAATTATTTTAAATCTAGGTGTAAATAATATTTTTAAATTAAAAATTTGAAAAATTAAAATTATTTTAAATGTAAGTGCAATAATTAGCCATCTGGTATTTCAATGCTAAATCCAAAAAAATAAAAAAAATGATAAAGCTGCAAAGAAAATATTAGTATTTATTATTATTATCATTAACTATATTGATTACTTACAACTTTAAAACTGCAAGGTTTGCATCTAAATTGTATGTTTGCTCAAAAGCCTAAAAAAATAATATTCATGCATATCTATGTTTTTTAAAAAATAAAAAAAACCTCATAAAAAACAATATTAAAAAAATCATAACATTTTTTAAATTTATCAACAGTAATACAAAAAATTAAAATTTAATGATATAGAGAAAGTTACTTGTTTTTTGTTACTGTATATTTTTAGGCCTTTTTCAATGTTTTTTTGGTTTTATTGTAGCTTTTTTATGCTTTTGAAGAACTTTAAAATGTTTTTTTATTACTAAATTTAAATATTTTTTTTAAATTTGTTTAAATTTCTAATTAGTTTCTGTTTGAGTTTTTTCGATTCTTTAATATATTAAATTATAATTCATCTAGCCTTAAAAAAGTGAATAGAGAGTAAGCTGAGTTAATAAAATACAAAAGTTTTTGATTTGTTAATTTTGTTTAACTTTGAATTCAAAATTAGATAATATTTTAAATAGTTTTCTTTCTGCGGCACAGACTACTTTATTACTAATAATCCTCATAATTAATTCTTAAACCTTGTAACAAAATAATTTAAAATTAAAAATTTATAGTATAATTAATTTAACTAAAAATCTGCTTAATTAATGCTGACAACTGAATTGTCATATTCTGAAAAAATATCATGATTCTGATATTAACGAAATACAAGTTTGACAATTACATTAATCAAATGATTACTGATTTACAAATGATATCAAATGATATTGTTGATATAATGTATCATAATCGTAACATGATAAAACAATATCATAATCACCAATATTATATTATTTGTACTCTCTGAGATTTAATGTTGAAAAATAACATATCTCAGAGAGTAGAAAAACTACAAAAATTAATATTTAACAATTAAAATTATCCAAAAGTAAATAAATGAAACTTATTATAGTACTGTAATAATTCAATATTTTAAACTTTGCAATGCAGTGTTATTAGCTAACTCTTATTTATTCAATTGATTAATACATTTGTTCTTAATTTAAAAAATAAATGGATTGAAGAAAAATTTTAAAAAATAGTTTTTTAAAAATACTTTTGTTAGAAAAAGTTTATTTAATGATTTAATGATAAAAAAAAAAAAAGTTTATTTAATGATTCTTTAAATGAAAAATTTTTTATTAACTTACTTCATGATGGGCAACAAAATAAAAAATTTCAATCATGATCAAAGAAAAGGGTACAAAATAAAAACTACTGGTCAGAATAAAACAATAAAAAAATTTTCTTTTTGTCAGAAAGATTAAAAAAAAAGTGATCAAAAATATGCCATGTTGAAATAAACAAAAATATTTAATTTCTTATTTTAACTTTAAATAATAATTAGAGGAATAGATAATATCGTTTCAATATTAAAAAAGATAAGCAAACAAATAAAACAAAAAACTAAACAAAATTGATTATCTAGTCCCTTATTAACAAGATAAAAGTTTCTTATTAACAAAAGCTAAATATCTAAAAGATATTTAGCTTTTTGTTAATAAGGAACTTTTCTAAATAAAAAAGTAGTTAATAAGTTTTCTCATATTCCATACTTATGTCATTAAATTATTTTTCATAAATTTCTTATTCAGCATCAGATTCTATATTCACTATCTGTATGCTCCTTGGATGCAGAAATATGATGGAAAAAAACTTTGAATTTTAAGAGTATTATTGATGGATGGCGAAGATAAAACTAAAGCTGGTTGAGCTAAGAAGTCCTCAGAGGTATCCTCACAAGGATAAAAGCTCTTTATTTACCTATTCTAAAATACCTTCAGAATCCCTAGAGTCACCAATATTGATTTCTTTATACCATAAATATCAAGCATCTCATTTATATTAGCATAATTTGTTTTATTTTTATCATTGTTTTAAAATTATTTTTGAGTGATCTAAAAATGCTGTTAACAAATGGTTTGAATTATCAATTTCGTGTTGAAGTTGATATTTCAATAACATGAAGTTGGGATGATATTTTTCTATAAAAATTTGTTTATATACAAATTTTATAGAAAACTTGTATATAAATAGTATTATTTATATGACATTATGAAAGAGTTGAAGGAATACTAAATAATCATGAAAAATCTATTGCATATCAGGATAATTTATCAAATTAAAGCATTAAAATCTATAGATTAATAATTAAGGTGTATATAGTATACTCAGTAAGTAATGTGTACAAAATTTATAGAAAACTATGAAAAAAAAAAAATTTTAACCTGCATTTGAACATAATGCTCTAGTGTTGGAAGATTCTCAGGGTTATATCTAAATAAAGAAAATATTTGATCAAATGAGCATCATTTGAAATTTATTAAAAACAAGTTTTTAAGAGCATAAATAATTATCTTTTGAAACATTAAAAGTTTTAGGTTGTAAACACCTATATATACAGTCTATGCCAAACAATTAGCACACTCTATAAATATAATATATTTTATTCATTTTATACTGTTTTAAACATTAAAATATCTAAAAATAGTCAAAATCAGAGAAGCAAAAAGAAACTTATCATTTTAGGCACTAAATGTTTTCCTGGTGTGAAAATATGATAGACCATATGATAATTTCTGGTGACAAACGGATAGCACATGTTAGTCATTTAATATATGACTACAACAGACGAATTGCTAACGTTAGGTAAGTGATACATATATTAACATAGACCAAAGGGCCATCATATGTGAACTAATCATATGTGTTACAGAAGACTACTATGGGACATGGAACTAAGTTAAATGCTAAAGAAGTTGCTATGATCAAGGCATTCAAGGCTGTCAATGTATCAATGTCTGAGGTATCAAAACATATAAAGCGAAGTCGAAAGGTGATCGAAAATATTTTGAAGGATCTTAATACATATTTGAAAACAAAATCCAACTAAAATGTTTCAAAATTAGCCAACCATGACAAACGCCACATACTGCAAGTAACTTCAAACACCGGCTGTAGTGCCTGATTGATACACGCCCAGCTGGATATTGATGTGTTATTACATATGATATAAAGAACTTTACATGAAGCCAAACATCTGAGGTATGCAAAGAGTATGCCAACGCCAGCGAATCAGAAACATCACATGGAGAAACATGGCGTATGCAAACAAACATTTGTCTTGTCCACCTGATTGGGGCTTAACTATTTGGTCTGATGAGAAGAAATTTAATCTTGATGGTCCAGACGGAAATCAATACTATTAGCATAACTTACAAAAAGAGCCCGAGACTTTATTGTCCTGACAAAATGGTGGTGGTGGTATCATGATTTGGGGTGCATTTTCCAAGGCTGGACTATCTGAATTGAAGTTTTTAGAAGGGAAACAAACAGCTGAAGACTATATCATTATACTCTCTGATTACTTAATGGCCATATGGACATGCCAACTATGGACATGTTTGTCTTTATGCAAGATAATGCATCGGTACATAACGCAAAGACTGTGATGGAATTTGTAATGGAACATGACATCCAGTTGTTAGATCATCCAGCGCTCTCACCCAACTTGAATCAATTGAAAACATTTGGCGATACTTATCTTATTACATGTATGCAAGTAGAAAACAATATAGTAATGTCACAGAACTGAAAATGGTGATCCAGATGGAACAGAACAAAATCCCCCAATCTTTGGTTGAAATGCTCATTTCCTTTATGTATAAGCATTGCATTCAGGTTATTATGAAGAAAGGTGAGAAGATTGACTATATGTTATGTTTCTACATCTTAGAAATCTCTAAAACCTGCTGAAATGGTGTTTGTGCTATTGGTTTGGCACATAATATATTTTTCTTTTTCTTTTTTTTTTAACATGTTTTAAACAAAAACATAGAAAATATTGTCCCTTTATTAAACTTTATTTCTTGTGTTAAATTGTGTTAAATATGTATTATTATATTAAAATTAATATGTTCATGCACCTATTTTTATTACTAAGTTATTGCATGTGCTATTTGTTTGACGTGGACTGTATAAAAATTAAAAAAAAAATTTTGCTTAAAAACTTCACACATTCCTTATGTCAGCAAAATGAGCAGCTAGTTCTAACAAAAATCTAGTTGAACTCAGCACTTTCAGAGATATGGTGTATGAATGCAGAGGGGTTCAATATTTAAACCATAAGCACAGAAGATGAGCATTCTAATTGAGCTTATGCTTAAATTGAAGCTTGCACTTTACTTTATTTTCTTACCAAAATAAAATAATGTTGAACAATCCGATAAGCTGACAAGGAAAAAAAAATTATTTGTAAAATTATGAATTAGCTTTATAGAAAAAGCTAAAATAGTAGAGAAAATTGCACAATGGTTCTTCAATTTAGATTAAAAAATGACTTTTTCAAAAACTAATATCTGATGTTCTAATTTATAGCTTTTTTGACTGCATAATTGAATAAAATACACCATTTAAAATTACATTTATTTAATACAATCCTGTATTTAATCTAATAACAAAATGGTATTGTAACTCTTTGGTTTGATAGCATACTAAATACAATTTTAAAAAAATTGCATAACAAATTTTGGGTGTATTAACAAAACATGAGGCTAATGTTTTAATGCTAAATGTAATGAGACTAAGTTTTTCCTAATAGCTAAACTGGGTTGTAAACCCAGACTTTACACCCTTAAGTACATGATTAATTCTATAATAACTTTAAAGTTAGAAATTAGGAATAATTTTCAATTCCAAGCCTTATTTTGAATTTAATAAATATTTTAGTGGGAAAAACCTGAAAAATTATATAAGTTAAATAAGCTATTTTTTCTATATTTTCTGGCAAAAAAAAAAAAAAAGTAACAAAATATTGAACCAGTATTATGATGATTTGGAAATATATATCCAACTTAACTAAAAAAATCACAAATAACTTTGATTATCAAAAACTTTCAATAATCAACTTTATTATGTTAATTCAAAATCTGTAGTTGCATATATTTATTTATATTAAAAGGTACATGAACACGTGTGACATGACAAGGTCGCCTAAACCTTGATCTGAGGAGTCTAATAGTTATAGATCAGAAGGACAAGACCACATTTTTAAGTCAAAGAACAAGGATTTAAAAGGTTGGCAAGAGAGAATGCACATATTTTGTGCGTATTTTAATTTATATACCGATCTATTCCTTTTAAGAGTGCAGCTACGCTATCTTCCTTCATTGAGTCAGCCATCTTTAACAAATGTGTTTCTTCGAAGGCCGTAAACATGAAATTTGTTAATCTAAGGTTAAAATTTTAGGCCAGCAAATCATTCTAAAATTTAAATCTCTAATGGCAAATCATTTTAAAATCTAAATCTCTAATTCTAAAATCTAAATCTAAATCTCTAATTCATAAATGTTGTATTAGACAAATAATAAAACTGTTAAGTGTAATTATTATTTAAAGAACGCGGAAAACTGTTGTTGACCGTCACTGAACCGCTTTAAATTACTTGTGATAATTTTATATATCTATCATTAAATCAAATTTATATTTACAAACAATAATATGGCATCAGTTCAGATAGCTTGAAAATATAACATAAACTCAGAAAAAATAAAAAGATGCAAGCCGTTGTTAAACAAAGATTGTATTTAATAGTTATAATATAATAATAATATATTAATGCTGAAACAGAGATATTGTATCCCTGCACAACCTATCACTAAGTTATTTCAGCCGTTACTATAAACATAACCATACAATCAAAGCCGTTGCTTGAGTAGGACAACCACAAAACACCAAAAACCATTTAATTGTGAAAGTCGCTGGCTACAACACCATTGTGAATGTAGGTGTTAGAAATCATATCTGGATGATAAAATAGTCTTAATGAGTTTAATGATGTTGATTTAGTATCTTCAATTTTTAAGGTATTCCGCAATTTCGCAGCTCTGTTTGTAAAAAAAATTAAATCTTGCGCAGCTCTGTTTGTAAAAAAATTAAATTTCGCAGCTCTGTTTGTAAAAACATTAAATCTTGCTGGACAATATTCAAGTTAAAGTTCAAATATTTAATTTATTAAAGTTTAATAATCAATTTATACCCTTGCCTACGTGTATGAATCCCAGGTTTATTAATAATTAGAAATAATTAAAATTTGACCATTGAATTTTCTCATACCCATGAACAATTTTATACATTTGGATTAAGTCTCCACGCTGTCGTCTTAAATCCAAACTGGTTAAATTCAAATATTTAAGGCATTCTTCGTACGATAAATGCTTTAATTTTGAAGGGATTGTTTTTACTTTGCGTTGAATTCTTTCATTTTGTTAATTTTTCGTTGAACTTGAAAACATTTAAATGTTGAAAATGTTAAATGTTGAAAATAGTGTCATTCACATCCTATAAATAAACTTAAAATTTATTTTTTAAATTTTACTATTTCAGTTTTTTTATTTTTTTTATTTTGAGTGTGTATATTTAAATTATATTTATAAAAAAAGTCTTTCCCAAATAAAATCGGAATGGAAAAAAAATTAAGCTATTAAATTTATTTTAAAAAAATTGCAACATTATTGTTGCAATAATGTTGCAATAATGTTACTTGTTAAATAAATTCAATTGCTTAAAAAAAGTCAAAATAAAGGATTATTTTTTTTCCATTCCGATTTATATAGGATTCTCTGGAAGTTTGTAGACGTCAATGTTATACGTTATACAATTTACGCAACGTTGATGCCAACATTTCTGGATCTCACTCCCTCCCTCCATCCCCCTTGTTAATAATTGTCAAAAATTTTCAGACCCCAATTCCTCCAATTTTTGTTGACATTATTAATGGACAACCTTTTATAAGTAAATTTAGTAAGGTTAATAAAACTATTTATGCTAAAGAAATATTAATAATATTTCCTAAAGTTGTTTTATTTATGAGACCAAATTTAGTGGATACACACTCCACTGGTGGACGAATAAATTTATTGATAATAAACAGAAAAAAGACAAAATGGGACATTTTATCTTTTTTTATTTCAGCCTCTTGGTTCTCAGCTGACGGTAATTTTAAGCATAAGCATAAACTTTTAAATATGTGAGTTTGAATTGGCGCTTTCTTATTGATGTTTTAACCCATAAATACCCCATGAATTTAGTTGTTTGGGTTCTCTCAATTTTTTTAATTTTAATCTTTTGCAAAGGTTTTAATCTTTTGCAAAGATGAGAGCTTCTTTTTTTTTAGTTTGAAATCGAAAAGGATTTACTTTTGTTTTTACTGTGTTTCATGACATTAATTAAATTTAAACCTATATAGTCTTTTAAAATCAAAGTTTTTTGTAGTTTCAAAAATTCTGCAACAGATGTATAAAATAAATTGGTATTATCTCCAAACATTATGACATCTAGTTTACTCGAAGCCTTAGAGAGATCATTATTGTATATATGAAAAACAGCAAGAACTTTAGAATGGATCCTTAGGGGCAACTTGTGTCATTTTAGGTAATTTTAAATATTTGTTTTTACTATTAATTCCTCATTAATGTCTGTTTGACAAAAATTTTAGGAACCATTTAAAGCAACCCTTCTTATAAAATATTTTTTCATCTTTTTAAGTCAAATTGTATGGTTAACAAATGCTTACAGTGTCAAATGTTCTAAATAATTCAACAAAGATTCTAAGCAAAACTTTTTTATTTCAAATGAGTCGTTTATGTTGTTTATAAGATCTAAAATTGCGTTTTCGGTTGAATGTTGCTTTTAAAAACCGAATTAGTTTTAATTTAAAATCTCGTTACTTTCTGACTATCCAGTAAGTACAGGGCGTATTCACACGTCTAAAAAACTAATTAATACGTTTTAATACGTATTTTAGACGTTTTAAGCAGGCCTTGTGCTTACTGGGTATTTATACTATAAATTACTTGTTCTGAAAGTTTTGAAAAGACAGGAAGAACTAAGATAAACCTGTAGTTATTTAATGTAAATGAATCTCCGTTTTTTTAAACGGGTATAACTTTTACTATTTTTAGTTTATCCGGTGTAAATCTAATAATTTAACAAATATTTTAAATACGGGTTTGTTTATTATCAGAAAAACATTTACGACTACATTGCTACCAATCTCGTCAATGCACAGCCGGACAGAGTTCAACGAAAAGATCACGAAAGGTCGTGCGTTGACTTTTTCAATCACTTGCAATCAACATGCATAAGTAAAAGGGAAAGAATTTTTATAATGCTCTTGCTTTTTTTTTTTTTGGTTTTGGTTTACATAAACATATAAACTTGGAATCTGGAAAAAGATCATCTTGTTGCCAGAACCATATAAAAATTACAGTGTAAATATAATATAAAATAATACAAGTAGTTTATGACAAAATAACAATCAAAAACATTTAAAAAAATAAATAGTTAAATTAATATCTCAGTTTTTTATATCCTTTAGAGAGCTTTAAAGTAAAAAATTTGTTAAATTGTTTGTGAAAAACATGAATAATCTGGAAATATTGCGAACACAGCTATAAAATTTTTTTTTTTTTTTTTTTTTTTTTTTTTACAACAATCATTATTATATATTTCAAAAACAAATAATATTTACATGTCTCTAGTTTATATAAATGTCCACCACAAATATTTACAATAACTAAAGAGCTTTAACAATGCTGTTTAACGCATGCGCGTTTGACATTTTAACTCATGCGAGTTAAAATAATAAATTCGTGGTTTATAATATAAAGTGCTGGCTATTAACCCATGCATTTAAAAAATATACGCAAGTCCGTCGCACCACAGGGCTACTAGGGACTTGCTTGTTGCTGTCGTTGAAAATATATGTTATTTGTTGAAAATATATATCAACATATATTAGTAGTACTATGTAGTTGTAAGGAAACTCGCAGAAGACTAAGAAAAGTCTTTTCATCGAGAACCTTTAAAATACAAAATAAACTAAAAATTTAAAGAGTAAAGACACATTAATTTTTTGAGGTCTACTGTTCAGTAATATTTTACTATGTATAGTTGCTAACAATTCTTATTTACTTATTTTTTTATATTTTATGTTTTATTTCTTTTTTATTTATTTTTCTAGCTTAAATTGTTCTTTTTACATTTTATTATATTAATTGTTCTTTTATATTTAATACATATCGATAAAATTGGTTTGGCTAATTATAAGATCTTTTAGTTTTTTCTTCAGGGCAATAAGATTATCCAATTTAGTAAGTTCTATATTTTGAGGTATTGTTTTGTTGTATAAAGAGGGGCCACGGTATACAATTGAAAATCTCGAAAATTTTGTTTTTTTATGGGCAATGTAAAGTTTCCGGTTCCTTGTGTGATATATCTGTTGGCGTTGGTTTGAAAAAAGTTATTAGTAAAATGAGTTGGGACAAGTCCGAGCTTATATTTGAGCATAAATAAAACATTTTGGTAGATGTTAATTTGATAGATATTTAAAGCATTCAAGTTTTTAAGTAAAGGATCGGCATGAGCGAATTTATTTTTATTATAAATCAACTTTGATGCGTGTTTTTGGTGTGTATATAGAGAACTTAATTTAGATTTATTTGTACTTCCCCAGGCAATATTAGCAAATGTTAGATAACTTTGTATATAAGAAAAGTAGAGAACTTTCAGATTCTCCTGGGAAAGTATAGTTTTGACTTTGTAAAGTATGCCGATACTTTTTGATATTTTTGTATTTAATGTTTTTATATGGGGTTTCCAAGAAATCGTTTCGTCAATAATTATCCCAAGAAATTTAATAGTTTCAGTTCTTTCGATGTTTATGTTATCAATTTTTAGTAATGGTAGCAAAGACTATAAACAGTATAATTAGCTTTAGAGAAAAATAATAGTTATAATAACAAAAATCCAAAAATAAAATCTAAGAGTAGATAAAATAATTAGTAAAAATGTTAAATTTTATCCAGGGAAAAATTAAATTTTTTTATTTTGTTAGTAAAAAGACAAATATAATTTGGTCTATCAAAATCAAGCTCGGCAAAAAAAGTTTGTTTCATAGGTGCGGTGCACGACAGGCATAACAAAATTGATTAAAATTTGTGTGTCAAAAAGGTTTGTTAAAAAATGAAATTATATCTCTAAGAGTGTATTTGCTGCTGGATTTTAATTTAAAAGTTTTTTAAAGACTGGGGGGATAGATTACTTTTACATACAGTATCGGACAAAACGAGTGCAACCAAATAATGCTAATTTAGTTTCTTTATATAAAAGTTCTGCATTTTTTCAATTTAGAGAAATAACTATGTAACTGTTCAGAGACAAAGTTCCTCAAGTTTTATTCATCACAAAGTTCATTATTTGTACACGAAAATTAATAAATTAATCAAAAGTATTAAAAAAAGTTGATTTCCTTATGGACAAAACAAGTGCAACTCGACAAAAAGTTGACCAAGCTGTATTTCGCTATCAATATTTCGTGACGAATCCTTTGTTGTCAATCACAGCCTTGCATCTTCGAGGCATAGATTCGATCAGGTGATCATCGAAACTTTGTGGAATCGCTGCCCAGGCCTTTTGGATTTGTTCAAACAGTTTATCTTTATTATGAACACCTTCACGATTAATTCTGCGGTTGACGATCTCCCATAGGTTCTTGATAGTGTTGAGATCCGGAGATTGAGGCGGCCAATCCATCACCGGTAGGTGGTTGTCTTGAAACCACTGTTTGACTACTATTGCAGTGTGTTTCGGATCGTTGTCTTGCTGAAAAACCCATTTTATTGGCATATTCTATTCAGCATAAGGTAACATAACATCTTTCAGGATATTTTTATTCATGAAACGGTCCATTATTCCATCGTTTCGATGTATTGGAGCTAGACCGTTAGCAGAAAAACACCCCCAGACCATTACATTGCCTCCACCATGCTTCACGATCTAATGGCATTAACGTAAATCGAGGCGTTTTCCGGCCGGTCGACGCACACGGCAAATGCCATCGCTCCCAATGATGTTAAACTTCGATTCATCACTGAACAGGACAGTTTGCCATTTCTGCATATTCCAGTCAATATGAGATGTTGCAAACAGGAGTCTTTTCTTCTGGTTTTTTAGTGAAATCAGCGGTTTCTTGGCAGGGCGTCGATAAAACCGGCTTCAACAGCACCTCGTCTGATTGTTCGGTCCAATACAGGCAGCTCTAATTGCTTTTGTATCTCGACTGATGATATCCAGGGATCCTTCTTGACGGATCTGAAGATCATAGAATCCTCTCTAGAAGTGGTGGAACGCGGTCTTCCACCTTTGTTATCTGCTGCCAACTTCCCCGTAGAACGATATTTGAAACATAGTCTTGATACGGTCCATTTTTTCACGCGATATTTAACACAAATACTTTTTTGTGACATTCCACTTACGTAATCGTCAATAATTTTCTTTCTTAGTTCCAATCCAAGACTGTCGGGAGCCATTTTTGCACTTGAAGTCATAAAAATAATAAAAATAAATAATCTCGCTTCTCAAGGCTTACCGTGTTACATTTACCTTGTGATGATACAATAATGCTCTGTGGAACACAACGTCTTGGTTGGATGTGGACTGTATTGATGTAATGAAACACTTGTTGCATTTCACTTCTTGTATTGATGTTCTTCGATAAAACACTTTGATAAAACTCACTTCGATAAACTGTCTTGATAATACTGACTGATTGACTTTCATATACTGACTGAATTACACGTCGATTTACATGTCTCTTATATAGTAATATGAACCTGTGTAAACCTGTTCTGGAAGATTCTAGATGCTTCTTTTCGATGCTTCTGGAAGCTTCTGGATGCGTCTGGATGCTTCTGAATGTTTCTGGATACTTCTGGATGCTACTGGATGCTTCTTCTGGAAACTTCTGGAAGCTTCTGCATGCTTCTGGAAACTTCTGGTAACTTCTGGAAACTTCTGGATACTTCCTTTAATTATTAAAAAACTTCCGTGACGTTGACACGGACCAGACTTAAGAAAATGAAACAAACCAAAAAAGTTGCACTTGTTTTATCCGCTGAAAAATGGCACTTGTCAACGAAATTCTGCCTGTGTGCTGTCACCTGTCAGCTGATTGCTCATGTCATGGGATGCTATGACTCCAGACTCCTGAACTGTTTGCTGTGGTACTATAGTTCGTTTCGTTTTTAAGACATGTAAAATTAGGAACACTTTTTAGCATTGTTTGATGTTGGTTGCAAATGTTTTGTCCAATACTGTATATAAACAAAGAATAAAATTTTCAAAACGTTGAGTTCAAATATACTTAAATTTTTTATTTCAATAAAATAAGGTTTCCAGCGAAAGAAAAAAACGATCAACAAAGTTGAAATCATGCGAGTTTCTCGTTTCTGACAGCGATAAAGACAATGTAATTTACATTTTTCAGTACTTCTATAATTTAACTTCATGTATTTCAGCTTAAACTAGGCTATTAACTCCACGAGGAACATAAACTTGTTACTTAATTCATTTGTAAAACTACTGCTTGTGCCCCGATATAAATTCTAGCCGTATATTAACATGCTGTGGTAACCTTTTCTATGTCTTCAACACAAAGAAAGCGCTCTCTTGGGCAGCTTTATATGCTTAATTATTATATTTTTTAAAAACTAGATAGACAATAAAAAAAAAAAGGAAAAGATAAAAATTTTAATATTTGGTCTCACTCCTATAATTTAAAATTTGTCTTTTGGCGACTCTATTATCTAGGCGTCCAGTTAAGGTGGTAATAGTACAGTAGTACAAGGTAGTACAGTAATTAAAATTGAAAAAATCATTATTTCAAAAATTCATTTATATATCAATAAAATCAAAGATGATTCCTAATTTTTTCTTGGATTGCAAAAAAAACTTTGGTATCTACATCTAATCTTTGTTTAAAATGATTCAGTATCAATTTTTATCCATAGCAACGCTTTGATTTTTCCATTGCTACCCATTTTTGCAATGAAATTATATCACAGAATGCAATAAAAACACCTTTATACTAACTGCATAAAACAAAGTACTGTTATTCACCTATTATTTCTTGTTTATTGACTTGATTTATGCGCGTTCATTGCGCACAAGACAACTATTTGTACTACTGCATGTTCTTGTCAAGGTTATTTGTGACTCTATACCTTAGTTTTTTTTTAAATATCTTGTTAAAATAAAGTGTTATCGGTGGATCTAAAAGCAAAATATTTTCAAAAAAGCTTTACCAAATGTAAAATCAAAGTTTCATGTACATGTAACAGTAATAAAAGGGTTTAGATTTTTAAAGAAACAACGCTATACTTTCAGACTGAAGTTTAATTTAAAATATTCCAGGCTCATCCTCCTTCAATAAGTCGTCGAACAAAGAAGTTGTACAGGATTTTTTAAATATAAATGAAGATTTTAACTTTATTATAAGATTAATTTTACCTTAAAACATAGTTATGCTTCTTAATTGTCTAGAATGTGAAGATTTTGTAAATTTACAATTCGATTCTTCTAAAAAAGCAAGCCTAGGTATTGGACTATAAACTTGTTGCAATAGTTTTTAATGAGAAACTATTTATTCATCTACTACTATTGCTAAAAGAACCCTAATGCAAAACAAAATGATCTAGTTAAACGTGTTTGACCACTTGACATAAACCCTAATGTTGTAGCATTTTGTGAATTGAGTAAAAGATTGCCATCAGTTTTGTATGTCCATCAAAAGATTCATGTTACAATCTCTAATCTAAAAAATTAGCTGCAAAAATGACATTTATTTGATTTTTTTAATTCTGGCTGTTGTGTACACTATCAAACCAATACTTATAGTCATTTCTTCTGATAATTTTCCTGAAAAATGTTAACATGAAAAAAAACAGAGTTTCAATGAATCGCTAAATCAAATTATACGAGATGTCTAAACTGTATACATGTTGAAAAAACTGCTCTAAGTATTAAAGTAGGATCAGCTGTTTTAAATTCTATGATGGACAAGAGTTATTAAATAATTTGTTTAGTGAGTTTTGAATGACATTTTGTAATAATGGGCAAAATTGTAGTTTATGTAAGGACACTAAACAAGTTTTGGAAGCAGAAAAGCAATGTAACCATATACAAAATAGAGAAAAAAAGTATTGTTAGAAATACAAAATAGTTTTTGTGATCAAAATAAAACATTAGTTGGTTTAATGTAAAAAAGTGAAGATTTTTGATCTTAGTTTGTTTCCTTTTTTTTTACTTGCATTTTTCTCAAAATCATTTTTTTTGGGATGGCGACGGAGATATATTCAAAACTAATTATTAAAATTGGTTTGAAATTTGGCCCACTTATCGTATTATTATTTACAACATACACTAGAATAAAGTTTACTGCTTCTCTCGTTTAGTGTTTTTTTAAAGATTTTGTGCAATTAAATTAGTCCATTTTTGCCCAAATTTACAGAAATGGTAATATTTTATCGAGTTTTAGACCTAACTTAAATCTTTTAGTCCACGACACAATAACACATATAATATATCACCAGCCAAAATTTCAATCATAAATTATGAACGGTTGCTAAAAAATCTTCGTCGCCCTTTACCCCATTTTTTGACCTTTAATGATTAATAAATAATAATTTAAAAAAAATTTTCAACTTTTTTTTAGCTTTAAATAGTATATTATACAATTTGAGAAAAAAAAAACATTTGTAAAAGTTGAATACAAATTTTTTTCTAATTACTGTACTACCACCTTAAGAAGGTCTAACGGTCTAAGAACAAAGCACCGCGAAAGAGCATGTAATTATAAAGTTCACGCATTCTTCCTTACTATGACGGGAAATGTGCTTCGAAAGCCAGGATCGCCCTAATCACTGCACCACGGTTGCTTAATAAAAAAACGAGCTTGTAATTGAGGATTAAGAGAAACCGCTTTAAAATGTTCTCCTTAAATAACGAGTTTTTTTTTAATCTCTAAAATGTAATAAGGTGGCAACGAGAAATTGCAATGAGAATTCTTTCAATTTGACGTTGGTAACAAATCGCGGTTACTTGATGATTTTTAAACCTTTAAATAACAAATATGCATATATACAATTTAAAATATAAATTAACATATTCTTCAACTGCAAATTTTAGGTTTGTCATATTTTTTGATAAGAAATAGTTCCAAAGCAACACAAAGCACCTGCTTTTACTGTAAAAATGAACGATAACCATCCTAAATAGAACGACCATTGAAATTTTATATTCTCGCCATGTCTGCTTTGCACACCAGTGAAAATCAAAAGGGCAATCATAAGCGACAACCCTATTAACAAAAACGTTTGTTTTAAAAAAGAACATTTTTATTATTATTTGGTTATAAAAATAGCTCAATAAAATGACAATAAACAAAATTGGTAAATCAGTTAAATGATATATAAATATGAGCTTCTTACATTTAATATACTGAAAACGGCTTCTTCTTTTGGCTAATAAAAATAGACTAGGCCTAGCTCAAATCATAGATGAACTTATTATTTTTATAATAACTTTTGAGCTAAAATTTAATTTAAATGAATATAAAGAAAATACCTGCTATGATAGATGCACTCTAAACAACTACTAGTGAGCAGGGATGCGGAGTCCCAAAAAAGAATCCGGGTTTGAAAGTCACAAAAAGATTACTTTATTCTAGTTTTTGGTATCCAGGAGTTCTAAAAATATAAATATGTTTATGGACTACAAATAGAAAAAAAAATTAGGACTTTTAGGTTAGAGGAACAACTGTTTTTTGAACCTGGAGTCCTTAGGTATAATGGCGGCAAGGACTCCGGGAATCCAGGACTCCGGGCTTAAAAACAATAAGTTTTAAGTCATTAAATCTCATGAACTTTTTTTCTTATAGCAGATCATAAGTTAACAATCATGTTTAGAGCTTCTGGATACTACGGACTTGGAAAAAGTAGAGATATAAAGCTGGAGTCCTTTTGGGACTCCGCATCCCTGCTAGTGAGGCATGTCATAAAATCTGTAACTAATATAGTTCTAAAATAATTGCTTTAATAGCTTCTCATCTTTCATTTTAGTAAATGAAAAAATTTCTCATCTTTCATTTTAGTAAGTGGAAAATTTCATTTTAGCTAACAATGTAAAGTTAAATTGGGTCTGTTTTTTTAAGTTGAGGTTAGCTAAGTAAAACTATAAGTACAAAAGAATAAATTTATTTTTCACTTGTAAGAAGTTTCTTTTTTTTTAAACTTTTTTTTAATATTATGTCTTTTGCTCTTGTCGGTGGAAAGGAACAGACGGAATTTAATTTTAGAAATTTATAAACAGTATTATTCTACTAGTAATACTAATAATATTTTATAATATATAAGAGTACAATGTTTAAAATAATATGAACAACAAACATTTAAAATTATTATTAGTTAATTACAACTTAATATTTACTAAATTAAAATATTATGAAAAAACATATGAAAGTAGTGTTGAAACCTAAAATCTAAAGTAGCGCTTAGGAAAAACAATTTATAAACATTTGACGCTTTTATTAGGTATCGACGATGCATCGTTTGACATCGTTAAATACGTCGATGCATCGTGTTCGTTACATCGAACAAGATACATCGACGTATTTAACGATGTCAACTTTTTAAATATCTAAAACATCCAGTTTTGGATATTTAAAAGATTGGTTCTTCCAGTAACGAAATATATCCCCATTACCGGCAATCGGTGTTGTTGTCAAATAGCTTTTTATCTCCGCCTTAATCTCCGCTATCAAAGAGCTGCTTCCTTCCGGGTTATTAACCACTTTTCCTAAAGTTTGGATTTTCAAACTTTTGCAAGACCTTCTTACGTATCCAACTGTTGTTTTTTCTTGAGGCTGTGTGTGTCTGTGTCATTGTATCTTCCGTTTCATCAGTGAGAGACTGTGATGTGTTGGGTGATGTGGTGTTCCTAAGTTCGGCCTTGCACATGTTAAACACAGCGTCATTCAAAGATATCTTGGTCATGTTGTACCTTTGCCCAATACCATGCAATGTTGATCCTTTGTAATGTGGACCCAACATGTTTGCATGTGCGTATTCTAAAATTGTAGCTCCACATTCGAGAAATCTGTCATGCACTTGCAACATGTAATGATTAGCGACTTCTTTCATCATGGGATAGGGTAGATCATATGATATTGAATGCAATTCATCTTCCAGATCAAAGAGTTTTGGAATGACATGGACTACTGAAACCTCGTTCTCTGAACTTGCAAGGTTGGATAGTTCTTCAAACTATTTCAATAGTTCAATCATTGTCCTCAATTGTATAATCTCCTCTTCATCTGGTATTTTGTTGACTAGTTTTTGTGAAACATCTTTTTCTGCTACAATTTTGAGGGCAGGCAGAAGCCAACCAGTCCTGTCAACTTATCACTCAAATCTCTTCACAGCACAAATTTTGAGGCAGCACTTGTACTATCAAATTTATCTTAAGCTCAACACACCAAAACACATCATTTATAACACTATCTTTTTCGGCTTTCTTCATATTTGCTCCACCGTCGCATGTTATTGTTCTGTGCACATTTGGTCCTAAGCTTTGGTCTTTTGTGAATCCATCCAGTTTTTTTGCAATTTCTTCCGATGAATGTTTGCCAGCAAAGTGTTGTAAGGTGACCAAAAACGCTTCATTCAAAAATCCAAATCAATGTAGTGCGCAGTCATAGCAATGTTTGCTACGATGGTGGTATTATTGGTCCACAGATCAGACGTGAATGATATTTCATCCAGAGGAGGTTTGGCTTTATTAAATATTTTATTAACTGCTGCCTTCATTGCACTGTATAAATCCGGTATTTTGCTATGTGAAACTGTCCTTGAAGAAATCGACTTATACTGTCCTTTTGTACATACTTTCACAAAGTATTTAAAATCATCGTTGTTAACTACATCAAAAACCAGCATGGCACTTGATATCCACTGCATCATTGCAGCAGCAACTTCCGTCTGTTCATCGTCATTCCTAGATCATTTACTTTTAGGGAATAGTCACTTTGTTGGTGTTTCACCGCCAGACATTTGCTCTTTTCTTGACTTTTTCCTGGCTGGTGTTCTGACAGTGGCTGCCTTTGATGGCCCAGCACCAGAATAGAACTCAAGTTGCTTCCTTGCTACTAGTGTTTCAAAGCTGGGTTTGTGCTTTATTCTAAGATGTTCTCTCATCCCTTTTGTGCTCCCACTAGGCACCTTATATTCCTCACCACATTAAATGCAGATAGCTCTGTTTTCATTGATCTTGGTGAAATAATCCCAAATTAAAGAAACTTATGGCATCTAGAAGTGAAAAGAAAATTAGTTTAGCTATATCGCACATGGTTTATCGTACATCCAACAATCTATCTATATACCTATCTATCAAACATTAAATCAATAAATCTATCATCGTAAATCACACATCTAAAATCATACTACATCTAAAAGAAATATTAAAAAAAAAGAGCCTTCTTTGTTGATTTTAGATTGTAACTTTAAGATTGTTGTAGAAAATAATTACTGATATGTGTTTTTTGAATGACGTAAAAATTTAAAACGAGCAATTTTTATATGTTTCTTATTAATAAGTGTCTTAATAGTGTGTCGTATTTATAAGGCGTTTAAGTTAACGATTTACGATTAACAATACGTTAAATAATCTATTTAATTTAACGATTAATAATACATTAGACAATCTATTTACTTTTTCGGAAAAAGTAAATAGATTGTCTAATGTATTGATAATCTTAAAATTAATATATTGTTTAATGTATTATTAATCGGAAAAAGTTTTTCTCATGTGAAAGGTAAGGCATCGTAAGGAACATAACCGTAAATCAAAAAATAACTAATTTAATTAACTATACACCAATTTATAATTTTTCTTTATATAACACATCGTTAATCACTCCGGTACATTTTTGTTCGATGCTTCGTGTTTGATGCATTGAACTAATAATCGCTTTCGATATATCGAACACGATGAGTTGTTCAATGCATCGAACACAATGCATCGACACATTGTTAAATGATACATCGTCGCTCCCTAGTTTTTATTACAATTTTCATACATAAAACAAAAGAATGACAGGAACAAGTAAGACAGAAGTCTTAACTTCAAGCCTCTATAATAATCGCAATACAACAAAAATTCTCACCAAAGAAATAAGTTGATAAATTATAATGATACTTAATTGAAAATAAGTCTTTTTATCGTGAACTTGTAACAACAAATAATATATATAAAAAAAAGATTATTTTTTAGCAAATAATAAATAGCAATAACATAAATATAAACATTAATAAAATAACTGATTACTAACGTCTATCAGGCAACTCTTACTGTTTTACACAGTTCTTGGAGTAAAATAGTCAACAAAAATTTCATGTTTGCCTCTTAAGTCTTTGTCTAAAAGGTCTTTTTTTGCCAAGGCGAGTATTTTTTACAACATTTCTTTACTAAACCAGAAAAGTAAAGTAAGCCAATTAGAAAAACATTTTAAGTTATATAGATAACTTCTCCTAGCTTTTACATATAAAGAAAGTCTGTTATGCTACGTATATGTATGCTGTTAATGCCAATCATTTATTTTGTATGTATTTGTATCCTTGCAGTTATTTCTCTAAAATCTCTGGATTTTCAGGAAAACTCTTTTCATATCTTCATGCCTTGATGCTTTCTTCTTTCAGATAAAAGTTCTTTCTAGAAGATCTTAAGCAATAAGAAAAAAAAAGTAAGCTATTAAGATAAATATATAATGACAAATAAAAAATCTCAATGTGAGATGCAGATTAAAAACAACAGCTGGTTTAGCATGCTGATATTGACATTTCTGGTTACTTGTCAGCTAGAGCTAACAAAGAACTAATAAAAAAACTAGCAGCTAGGGGAACATGTACCAAGTATGCTACAGTAAATTCTTTCAAAGCATATAATGTTTGCACCTAAAAAGCAATATTGAATTGGAAAAAAATCAGACATTCAAAACAGCCTAAAAGATAATTGGGCTACAATTTAAAAACAATATAGTTGGTTGCAGCTTCCAGCTAATTCAAAGCTTTTAACTCGCTAATTCAAAGCTTTTAACTCGCTAATTCAAAGCTTTTAACTCGCTAATTCAAAGCTTTTAACTCGATAATTCAAAGCTTTTAACTCGCTAAGAATGAACAGCTAGTTTGAGTACATAACTAGCAAGTAGAGACTGTCAGCAATAAATCTTGCATTATGAGCATTTAAATGAGAGGTAACTTAGCTCTTTTTCTTTCAGTGTTTCTTTCACTTAATGTTTATGTCTGAACACAATCTAATAACCTGACATCTCATAATACTCTGGAAGGCAATAGCATGACCTTTTCCTATAGAGTTTTCAATTTTCAAGATTTTTAATCAGCACTTTTTGCAAATCATTCTAATTTGATATTAGCATTAACATATCCAATTTTGAAATTTGTTGCATGTCTTAAAGTTATCTTTCTCGAGCATCAAAAAAAACTGCCGTACGCACCCTAAATATCTGAACAAATTGTAACAAATAATCAAGAGACCATTTATAAAACTATTAAAACGATATGCCCTTCCCGCCTAAAGTAGACATCAAAGTATGACACCAATTTTTGCTTTTAAAAAGAAACCAATTTTTAAAATATAAATTTAACATAGACTACTTATATTATATATACATACATACATACATACATACATACATACATACATACATACATACATACATACATACATATATGTATATATATATATATATATATATATATATATATATATATATATACATATAATATATATATATATATATAATATATATATATATATAATATATATATATATATATATATATATATATATATATATATATGTATATATAATATATATATAATATATATATATATATATATATATATATATATATATATATATATATATATATATATATATATGTATATATATATATATATATATATATATATATATATATATATATATATATATATATATATATGTATATATATATATATATATATATATATATATATATATATATATATATATATATATATATATATATATATATATATTTCTTGAGCAACATAACAGCAATAAATGTGAAGATATTTTAAATAAAAAACACGATATTTTTTAATCTTAACATGTTTCGTAGTAATCATACTACATTTTCAAAAGATAAAATTACAATTTAAAACTCTGGATTTAAATATAAAATCAAAATTGGAAGACATTACAGAGAAATATTAACAGACAAATAGAATTGTTACAAACCAATAAAAATTATAATACAAATTATGATACCGTAAATAGCAACAAAAAAAAGTTATAGGTAAATAAAAAAAGAAGAAAAAAAAACTAACTAGATTGACAAATTTATATTATAATGAATAGTTTGTTAATTTAAAGATGGGTTTTCCCATTTAATATGGATTGTTTCTTTAATTTTCAATTTTTTGTTGTTAGGAGCAGTATCCAAAATTTTAAAACAATTATAGTTACTTAGATATTTACAATTAACAGATGAAATTAAATGCTTATAAACATTGTTTGTCACTTGTAAGATGCTCATGAATCCTTGTTGTTAAGTGTCTGGAGGTTTCTCCAATAAAACTGGCATTACATCCATTACAAGAAAATTTGTAAACAACATTGGATTTGAGCAGCTTAGGAAGTGGATCTTTTATACATAAACTGTTTTGTAATTTGTTGGTAGTGAAAATTAAATTAATTATAACATCTTTACAATATTTTTTAATGATTTTATTAACTTTAGAATTAGTAAAATTTGAGTAAAATCCTATAAATGGAAGCTTATAATATCTTATATTATGGTTATCAATACTATTTATCACAGATGGATTTAACTTTTTATCAACAAATAATTTAATTTCAAATTTAAGTTATTTAGTTAGTAGTTAACAGTAAACGCTGTAACTGGCAGAGCCAGTGAGTGTGTTATTAGGCACACTTTGACAGCCGAGTTGATAGATTGCTGCTCATCCAGCAATCAATTGCTGCTTTAAAGCTGTTGACTGAAGGCGATTTAACAACTTCTTCTGGCAGAGAGTTCCATACATTCGCTACTCGATTAAAAAAGAAGTTTTCTCTGTGCTTATGTTTTGTCATTTCCTTGAAATATTTAAAGCAGTGACCTCTCGTATGATTATTAACTATTGGAAAACGATTGCCTTTTTCTAATTTGTCAATATTATTCATAATTTTATACATTTGTATTAGATCTCCTCTTTGTCTCCTTTCCACTAGAGTAGTTAGGTTTAATTTTTCAAGTCTTTTTGTATAGGAAAGATTTCTGATTGATGATACTAGTTTAGTAGCTTTGTGCTGGATTTTTGCGATATAGTCACAATCAGATTTATAATATGGAGACCATACCGGAACTGCAAACTCGTAATAGGCGAATAAAAGTAATATAAAGCAAACGAAGTAATTTATAATCGAAACAAGCAAATGACTTTTTGATACGACTAGGCATTTGATTTGCTTTGTTAGAAGCATTAATCACTTGATTTTTCCATTTTAAATTTGCATTAAAAAGCACTTTACCAAGATCTCTTTCTGTATCTGACTCTTTCAGTTGAATACTGTTTAAATTATATAAATATTTTTTGGTATTATGACCATAATGCATAACTACACATTTTGCATAACTACACAATTGACAAGTGTCAATTATTTTAGGTGGATAATGTTTTAAAACATTAGATAAATTTTTTATGTCCTTATCAAATCCTAGCCATGTGTTGTTGATTTTATACTATCAATTAAACAACGTATTACTAATTACTAATTTTATAACAATAGGGAACAAAACTGGAAAATTTTTGTAAAAGACTAGTATATGTTTTTTTGTGATAAACTGATGTGGAAAGCGAGACAGACTTATTGATAAGAACATCTAAAAATGCAATTTGATTATCTTGTTCTTTTTCCATAGTAAATTTTAAGTTTTTATGTTGTTTGTTAAGACTTCAAACTCTACATGAAAAATAGTGAATATTATATAACAAATCTATATATTCATATAATAAATCTAAGAATAATTGTTTAATTGCTAAGTTATACTTGTAACTATAATTGTTTCAAAATTTTGGATACTGCTCCTAACAATTTTTTTTTCTTCTCTTTTTTTTCTTTAAAATAAGTTCATATATATATATATATATATATATATATATATATATATATATATATATATATATATATATATATATATATATATATATATATATATATATATATATATATATATATATATATATATATATATATATATATATATGTGATTAAATATTATATTATTTTCTAAATTAAAAATTATTATAATTTACAAAATGCTTAATAATTTTTTTTTTTAATTAATTAATATTTTGACTCCGTGATTTTAATAAATCTAATTAAAAATTTAATTTGTTTTTCACAAAAACAAATTAAATTTTTAATTAGATTTTTAATTAGATTTTTTAATTAGATTTTTAAAAAAAATCTAATTGAAAAATTTTAATTAGATTTTAAATATTTTTAATTAGATTTTAAATACAAAAACTTTTTGTATAAAATGGTGCACTTTTGACTTAATTTCATTAGTTTACCAGTGGAATTCAACTTGACACATATTGTTCATATTGAAAAGAAATATTCTTGCCTTATTTCAACGATCAAAAATGTCATCAAGAACAAAATCTGGAGATATTTTCAAAAAACAAGCGACGATGCTGAATGCAAGGCGTGCAAAAAGTCTTTAAAAACAAAAGATGGAAACACAAGCGGACTTCATTGTCACCTCAAAAAAAAACACAGCCAAGATTACATTGAGTATTCTGAAAAAACTGACGACGCTCTTCTTCCTCCTCCTAAGAAGAAACAACGAACCATGGTTGAAATGCTTGAAACAAAGTCCAAATATGACAAAGACAATTCCATTCAAAAACAGTTTGACTCTGCAATGCTGGATTACTTTTGCACTGATCTGGCATCCTTTTCAGCAGTCGAAGGAAGAGGTTTCAAGAAATTGTTTGACATTGCAAACCCTAAACTGAGCCTTCATCACAGAACAACATATTCAAGAAAGCTTTCAATTCGGTCAAGAGAAGTTCAAGCTGGAATGAAGAGCATAATAACGGAGATTACCCCAAATCTAAAAAGTGCTGCATTTACTTCTGACCTTTAGACTTCTAGAGCTCAGGACAGCTACATCTCTTGGACTTTTCATGCTATTGACGAAAATTGAAGACTACATCACTGGACACCCCATATCCAACAGTTCCCAGGCAGACACATAGGTATCTTAATTGAAGGAAAGCTGGATTCTTTCTTAGAAGAACTAAATTTGCCTGCTGATTTGCCAATGTACTGCGTGAACAACCAGGCAAGAAACATGAAACTTGCAGTCAAATTGTCAAAGCGCCTTGACCAATACTTGTGCAACAATTACACTGATCAACAAATAAAGTTTTATTGTGCATATCTTGTTAACTATGTGGTTTTTTAAAACAAATTAAATATGCTGATTTCAAATATGCAAACCATTTTTCACCATCACGTCAAGTTGTAAAGATAGTTGGGTTCAAATCTTTAGTATTTAAGGTAAAGTCCCTAATATTGTCGAAAAAAAAGTTATTCAAAAGTATGTCAACCTGGGTCTCAAAAGAAGTGTATTTTCATAGAGATTTTAAAAATGGTATTTGTTTGTAATAAAAATAAGTACTTTTTGTATTATTGCTGAGAAACATTTTGTTAAAATTTTTTTAAAAGTCTTTAGCATTTTTTCACATAATTTTTTTGTCAATAAATTTTAAGAAAAAATATTTATTTTTTCTAAAATCTCTATGAAAATACGCTTCTTTTGAGACCCAGGTTGACATACTTTTGAATAACTTTTTTTTCGACAATATTAGGGACTTTACCTTAAATACTAAAGATTTGAACCCAACTATCTTTACAACTTGACGTGATGGTGAAAAATGGTTTGCATATTTGAAATCAGCATATTTAAGTTGTTTTAAAAAACCACCTAGTTAACAAGATATGCACAATAAAATTTTATTTGTTGATCAGTGTTATATTTTGCAATGTGCAGTTCGAGACTCATTTGGAATGACTGCTGGAATGGATGATGCGTTGCAAACATGCAAAGATTTGGCTTCTTTAACTCACCAGTCAACAGTTGCAGCTGAGTTGTTTGAATTAGAATCAGACGCTCAAGGAATCAATTTTAGACAGTTACGCCAATCTGTTGACACAAGATGGAATAGTGAATTGGATTGCATGGCTTCTGTCCTACATCTAAAGAGTGCAATTATCAGCTTATGTGCAAATGAAGATATTTTTTCTTCAAAGACCATCAGTGCATCACAGTGGAAATCAATCGAGGGAGCAGTAGAAATTTTGGCACCACTTAAAGAAGCTACAGAAACGTGGTCGGCTGAGTCTACTCCAACAATTAACACTGTCGCCGATTCTCTTTATTTAATCCATGACAAAATTGATCAATTTATTGAGACAACTGGAAAAAATGACTACGGTGTCTTGTATGCAAAAAACTTGAAAAGCTGCATTGAGAAAAGATTTCCTTTTTGTCACACTGGAAACTTATTGAGTGCTGCAGCAAACTACTTAAATCCTGCTTTAAAGGGACTTTACTAGAAGCTCTTCAAAAAATTTCAAACAACAAAAGAATGGTTAGCCTCACAGGTTAAGGATAATGTTGAGTGCCAACCTGTTGTCAGAGTCCTTTCAGCAGATTTGTCCCCTAATTCGAAACTGAAGCGCAAGTTAAACGTCAGACTTGAAACACAAGAGCCAACACCTGAACTGAATCCTATTTTGAGCGAAATGTGCCAGTATGAATATCTCCCTGATGCCAAAAAAGACTTTCCGATTCTTGATTGGTGGAAATTGCATTCAAATACATTGCCAGAACTCTCTTCATTAGCTAGACAAATTTTAGCTATTCCAGCAAGTTCAACTAAATCAGAGAGAGTTTTTAGCTCAGGTGGAAATGTCATCCGATCATTCAGACACAACTTACACCAAGAAAAAATAGAACAAATCATCTTAATCAGAGAAAACATTGTCTTGTTGGAAAAGTTTGGCAAAAAAATTCTGAATTAATATTTGAAAAAGTTGTTTACATTTGACAAATGTCATTTGTGTCTATTTGTCAAAACCATGTTCACATTTTTTTTTTTTACTTGGATTTTAATAAACTTGTTTTCAAAAATTGTTAAATTTCTCGTCTCGTCTCGATCTCACGAGAAGTACTAACTTCTCGTCTCGGTTTGAAAAAACCTAGTCTCTCTCTCTCTCTCTCTCTCTCTCTCTCTCTCTCTCTCTCTCTCTCTCTCTCTCTCTCTCTCTCTCTCTCTCTCTCTCTCTCTCTCTCTCTATATATATATATATATATATATATATATATATATATATATATATATATATATTATTGTTATAATAATATATATATATATATTATTGTTATAATAATATATATATATATATATATATATTATTGTTATAATAATATATACATATATTATTACAACAAAAATTCTCTAAAGGTCATCTCTAATACGTATAATATATAAATATAAACACTAAAATGATGTTTTATGTTTATATTTTAGTTGATGAAGTACGTATCATGTCAGCACATTCACTCTTTCCCGTTTTTGTGTCATCTGGCTTTTTTAAATTTTTTTTTTTTTCTTCTTTTTTTTTTGGTCACTATCTATATTATTGCTTTTTGTTGCTTGTTTGTTTTTTGCTTTATTTTTTTTATTTTACTAAGGTGCCACTGCGATGACTAGTTTTTAACTATACGAGTATTCCGTCAAAATATAAGTCAAACCTCTACCTCTAAATTATGTAAAATATTAAGTATTATTTCTAAATAGTATTTGATTTAAAATACCTTCATATATTTAACTCTATATTTATTCTAAGCAGTTACACATAATTACATAAAGAAATTTAAATTGCACTTTTCCATAAATCTTTATGAACCTGTAGAAATTTTAGTGGAACACTTTTTTTTTTCTTTTAGAGTTACACACTTTCATTGGTATTAGCTCTATGCAGGGGTCAAAATAGGTGCTGTACCCCTTTAACTTATCTGAGGGGGGCAACTAACATTTTATAATTTTTTCTGACAAAATGAAGTGGTTGGTTGACCCTTTTGAGCGGGTCTTGGAAATGGTCCTAGGGGAGTAGATGTTTGACACCTATTTTGACCCTTGCTTCATGTTTGTAAAATTATCAAATTACCTAGGCATCAAATAAAAAATTTTATCAAAAAAATATCATTTTAGTAAAAAAAAAAACACAGCAAAATTAGATTATTATAATAGATTAGAATAATAAATGTTATAATAAATGAGTGCTAAACAATTAAAAGTAATAATGCTTATCTTATCTTAAAATTTTCTTTAATTGTTCAGCATATGTTTATTATAATAGATTCAATATTTAGATTAAAATGAATTTTAACTAATTTACCTAGTTTTGAGTGAGACACTTAATTTTGTTGCTGTTTTTTGTTTGTTTATTTTTTGACCAAAATTATCCAGAATACTTTTTAACTATTTAAACACCCAAATAAATAATTTACATTGTATTTTAATGTAAGTTTACAGAAGGTAGGAGTGAAAATTTGATAATTTCAACTCAGATGCAACATTTTTTTAATTCTATTCTAACTTTATTATAAAGTAGAACAGTCTTATAAAAAAATTTATTTTCTGATTAATTTTTTTTTAATGAAAATCAATATTTTAGATTTTTTTGAGGAAACCTTAACAAATATTGAAAAAGTCCTTAAGCTTTTTTTAGTTTTCATTTTGACTCATAGTCAAAAGAACTTAGCCTGAAACAATGGCTATTTATATTGTCTTTGTTATTAAAAATTGTTCAACAGGATCAAAACATCAAAGTACAAAATATCTGGCTAAAAATATATTAAACTTAACACAATACTTCTGTGGATCAAAGTGAACACAATATTTTTTTTAACTTTTACCCTTTTTTTTATCTCCAAAATGTTTTTTTTATCTCCACATTGGCATATGAACTGAAACCTCTGCAGATGGCTAATTCAGTATTCCAGTAATGCATAGTTTTTATAATTGTTTCAAAAGATTTTTTTTAAATGCTAACAATTGTACAATGTAATATTGTGCTGACTTTAATCTGACACCATCAAGTACATTACATGTGTAGGTAAATACTTTTTTATTGAAATATTTAAAATGTTTATAATTGAAAAAATAAATTAGTAAAAATATGTTCCCCTAAACGTGTTCAATATAATAAAAAAACACAATGTTCAAAAAATTTCTGTATGGAAACTTTTTTAGTTCAAGCTTAATTATTGAATGTTAAATAGATACTTAATGTTATCAACATAAAAAAACTTTTAAAGTATGTCTACCTGGGTTTCAAAAGAAGCAAAATTATATAAAAATTTTAATCATTGTATTTTTTAAATTTTATTGGATTATAACTGTGATTTCATAACATAAAATTAAAAGACTAATTTTTTCAGTTTTTTAAAATAATGCTTTTGAAGATGTTTTTATAAATATTGTTATTTTCATTAATACCTTGTTATTTCCATTTAACTGTAACATATAATATACTATATTATTAATTAATATTATTAGCAGAAAATATTTAAAGTTTCTATTTATAGTTATGATATTTATAAGTGAAGCAGATTAATCTATGTACTTTATTTAATCTGTATGTCAAATAAAATAAAAAAATTTCATCGTTTAACAAACTATTTACTTTAAATCTAAAATTATGCCTTCAAAATATTTAAGTTATAACATATGCACTATTGTCTGTTTACTATATATTCATATAACTGATGTCACTAAATATATTATTAATAAAAAACAATAAAAAACACTTAATCCCTAAAAAGGAACTCATTATATTTCAAAATTGTCCTTATCAAATTCTACTCACTTAAGTATACATATATATTTACGTAAGTAAATAAATTTTATTAAATAAAAACACACATGTTAATATATAAGAACAAACTTAAGTTTGGCCCATCATATAAAGGCATTCTTACCTCAAATGTGTCTAGAAATTTTTATGGTACCATACCTGTTAAAATTAATATAACTGAAAGAACTTTAAAATTGATTTCCTTGAAGAAACCAGAAAACAACACGTATATCAATAAGGCACTATATCCAACTATACCAAAAAATAAAAATAGCTGGACTGCAATGATAAACCCTATTGAAAATATAACATTATTAAAAGATTACATATTATAAGATAAATTATTAAATATTATAATATATATATATATATATATATATATATATATATATATATATATATATATATATATATATATATATATATATATATATATATATATATATTAACCCTTGGAATTAGGGTCAGCAATGCCATCTTAACTGCCAACCTTAAAGTGTTTGAGGTCGGCAAAAAATTGCCAACCTCGATTCTATGTTTTATGGTAAGACCTTTGTATCAAATTTTTTTTGCTGACCTCTAAAAGATTTAGGTCGGTAAATTATTGCCGACCTCATTTTTCCTAATTCCAAGGGTTGATTTATATATATATATATATATATATATATATATATATATATATATATATATATATATATATATATATATATATATATATGTATATATACAATATATATATATATATAAAATATATATATATAATTTAATTAATTTTTTTAATTCACCTCCCTAAGGCCGAGAAGGCCACTACAGATGAGGAGGCTACTTGTGGTTATAAATATATAAATATATACTTATAAAATATATACTTTATAAATATATACTTGTGGTTATATATATGTAAAATATATATTAGGGTGTTTTTTTTTAATATGGAAATTAACAACCTCTTATTTGCTGATGTTGGATGAAAAAAGTATATAGGTAAAACCTTCTTGCATACTTATGATAGGAAGTGAAATCCTATTTCGGAACCCTAAATTGACCAAAATTTGTCTAGAAACCTAATCTTGAAGCTCTATGTTTCAACATCATATTCTGATGTTGGCAGGATGATCTGCTTATTTTAAAGTTAACTGAAAATGCCTTTCAAAAAGAACCATTACCAGGTGAAAAGAAAAGACTTGCTCCAAATAAGATTTATGCTTTCTTTAAACTTTAGAATAGTTTTATTTTTTGGCTTAACTAGGGTGAATGGAAAAAACCTTTTGCCAACCACAAACAATCTTTTAAACATAAAAAGTACTCGAAAGAGACTATGCTGTCAAAATATATTTGGCAACTAAAAGAAAAAAAAACCACCTTTAAATTAAATTGGTCTGTTCTAAAAACTGCGCCTGCCTATAATAACATTTCCAAAAAATGTATACTATGTTTACAAGAAAAATTTGAAATTATTACTCATTTAGATCAAGAAAATTTACTGAATAAAAAATCAGAATTAATTTCTAAATGCAGACATGAAAATAAGTTCCTTTTAAAAAATTATTAAAAAAATGACCAGAATAATCCTAATTCTAAAAATTCTTTTTACTATTGAATTTTTATTTTAATGTAGTTGATGCAACTTCCTGGTCGCAAAATAACTACAGTCATTACATAATTAATTATAACAATTCCCAACTTCCTGTGAAGTATTTTTTCTATAATTTGAATTGAACCTACATATATATATATATATATATATATATATATATATATATATATATATATATATATATATATATATATATATATATATATATACATATGTATATATATATATATATATATATATATATATATATATATATATATATATATATATATATATATATATATATATATATATATATGTGTGTGTGTGTGTGTGTGTGTATACAGAGCCATAACCACCGGGGAGGGGAAGAGGACTAGGGGCCGAGGCCCCCCCAAAATTTTTTAGAATTATAATTATTAGGGAAAAATATATATGTAAAATATTTTTAACAAATATTTTATTCCCTCCCTCCTTTAAGAGAACCGTAGGCTCCCCTAATATCAAAATTGTGGTTACGGCTCTGTATATAAATACATATGTACATATAGAAAGAGAGCGAGAGTAAACTGGGGTGATTCCAATGCCTAGTTTTAAAGAATGCCTAAAATATAAAATTAAAAACAAGAGAGTATTCCAAGAATTTCTTTTATTTATCTAAATAAACTTTTAATTTAAAAATCAAATTTTAACAAAAGAAAAAAAGAAAGGAAAAAAAAACATTCTTGAAATATTCTTTTGATATTTTACTTTTTTTAGCACAAAATCAAGGCAATTCCATCACTCCACTTTGTCATAAATCGACCAAAATTCATAATTTATTCAATTGAAAATGAAAAAATTATATAGATTTTTCATTTAGAAATTGAAAAAGGACAATTTTTAAAACCCCGGAGAACATTTTGAGGCATTTTAAGGAGGAAAGAAGAGGTAAAAACTCATAAAAAGACAAAAATAAAAATTCAAATACTTTTGCGGCTGTATAATATGCTCTCTACCTTCAAAAAACATAGAATTTTAAAAATCTCATTTACACCTAACTACTAAGAGACCTATCTAATTGTAGATTGATATACTCTTTCTTATACCAAATGTGACATGAGACCTCAAAGCTCAAGATATAACAAAAAAAAGAATCTTTAAACAGTATAAATATAAACTATAGATTTTACATAAAACATTTTGTTTTACTTAAATAGACTATTTAAAATTCTATTGCTATTAATAAAAGAAAATTTTTTATATATGTATTTTATATATGTTTTATATATAAATATATGTATTTCTTTATATACATAATGCAATATAAAATGCAATCACTGCAAAGTAAAAATTAAGACTCAAGGTTGTGTTTACTAGGAATAAAAAAACTAAGAAAGATAAGAAAAAAAACTTTTAGTGTAATTAGGCTATTAAAATTGATGACTTTTAAAAAATTTCAATTAGTCAAAATTTAGGCTTTCGTTTATTTCTCACTAAATTATATCTAATTATATTGAAACAGCTGTAAAAAAATGTACATTTGACCAAAAGCCACAGTTTACACCCCACCCCTTTGTAAAGCACCCAAAAGTACACCAATAACATAGAATCTCTACATCATATTAGCCAACATTGTTACTTTCTGTGAAGATATAATGTGGCCCAGCAGATTTGCAAAAAAAAAAAAAAAAAACTTGAGAAACCATTCACACCAAATTTAAACAACTTGTGCAAGATATAAAAAAGCTGTAAGTCATGAGAATCATAAAGAAATAATTAGATATATAAAGGAGATAGTTTCAGATTTTTAATCAAGACAAAGATAACTATGTAGCTTGTAAACAATATTAATAATCTTGTAAATATTTATCCAGTTTCCAGTTTCCTTCAAACTTGTAGCCAGTGCTTGTTTGTTTTGACTTAAAATTTTTCATTTTCCATACAAGTACAAGTACATATAAACTAAGTGCTTTTTTTAACTTTTTAACTATCTGTGCATGTAATTAATGAGTTAAAATACTGGTAATTGTAGTGAAAACAAAAGTAGAAATTTTACCAAAGTAAAATGACAGTTGGATGAATATTTAAGAGATTGTTTGTAAATAGCTCTAAAATTCACTTTAATACTGAATTTCTATTTAACATTTTAAATGGATAGCCTTTTCGAGAGAAATATGGATCTATTGATTAATTAGTTTATAAAAATAAATGTTTTAATTAGCAATGGCTTAATGCCCCTAATTGTTAAAAAAGGTGATTAAAACAAATAACATTGATCAGATAAATAAAACCCATGTTTTAATTTTGTGAATATTATACAAATATAGTTCATATTGAAAACAAATGTTATTAATTTGTTAAAATAGTTTTAATTTTTTTTAAATATAGTTTTGATAATGGAGTTTATTGCTCCCTTTATTTACCAGAATGATTCGAACATGCAAAAAGAAAGAGAAAACAGGCAGGAAGTCCTATCCAACTAGCAAGACAATGACATATGCCTACAATTCTGTCATATGTAAGCAGATGTCTGTCAACTAGGCATTCAAGCATTATAAAGTTGATAAAAAGGTTCCTATAAGGAGAGTACAAGGGGAAATACCAGTAAATGTATGTCCAGGGAAGCAAACTTTTTTGACACCAAAGCAAGAAGAAGAATTGGCAGACTGCTTTATTGTGTTGATTGAGTAGGACTAGGATTTCAGTAAAGAAGATGTGAAAGACATAATACTAGATTTTGTGAAGAAAAAAAAACAATACAGCAATACCATAGCACACATTAATGCGTTTTTAATAAAGAAAACAAAAGTTTGCTATATATACATTTTAAAATATAAAAAATAAACTTGATTATAATATTGCAATAAGCTAACTGTATTATAAAATTTAAAATTTTTCATAATTTTTATTTACATATTTACATATTTTATCACTGACCTAAATCTCAAGTTTTATTAGCAGAAAATGGATATCATGTGCGAGCCTCATATTTAATCAGCAAAAAAGAATGTCATCCTCCTACGCTTGCCCTTCATCTTACCTATCTTCTCAAACCTCTTAACACACTTTTCAAATTTTTTAAACCAGTTTAGAACAAGTAAAAACTGGTTTCAGGAAAACAGGCATTTTCCCTCTTAACAAGGATGACTTATGAGATGTTTGCTACCATCTTAAATGCACAGAAATTCCAGATAGAGCTGATATTAAAACCATGGATCTGTGTCTACAAACAATGTAAAAGTATATGTTTAACATACGGGAGCTTGTTGCCCCCATTTTTTAAAATTTAAGTCAGTGTTAGTTGTATTTTTTTAGCTTTTTTTTCACTATATGCTTTAAATTTTGCTATAAAATATGTATTATCTATCACTTAAAAATATTTCCAGTTTGAATTTAATATTTATTTACTTATTTAAAATAAAGAAAATTCTTAAAAATATGGGGCTTGATCCCATCTGTTACCTAAATGCAGTGACCTTTTTTGAAAAAATTTAAATTTTTTTGCCATTTTAATACAAATATTTAGGGGAGAGTGGGGGGAAATGGTCCACCATTTTTACTTTTTTACTAAAAGTTACATAAAAACATAATTAACAACAAATCAAATGATATATAGATGTGCAAATTGTTTAAGAAAATACTTGTTTTGTGACTGAAATGTATGCAAATAAAAAGATTTGCATAAGAATTAAGGAAAAGGAAATGGTTTTTTAAAAACATCTCATGTTACTGAAGTTTTTTTATTCTGGTCCAAAACAATATTGTCCACTTGTTTTAAAAATAGCAGCGGATGTCCATTTCTCCCACTGTCCATTTCTTCCCACTCTCCCCTACACAAAGTGTTACAAATGCAATAAATAAATAATAGTAAAAAACCTTTTGCACAAAAAAACAGAACTTTTTTTAAGTGGTTAAAGTTAGGACTACTAATGCTAGTTTAATTTAAAGTAGCATGAGTTTCTTTAAAAAAATGATATTTTTCTAAAGAAACTATTTATGAAGAATGGTAGTATGTGCATATACATTTTTGCTCCATAACTAGCATGTTATTCCAACATGTTTTTACAAGATTTGTAACAAGGAAGCTATAATTATTTTTATAAAAAATTTATAATACATACCATTAAGTTTTGTGTTAAGACAGTTATATGACTTAGTCTCTTTAACATGATAGCATTTTTGAAAAATGCCACTATTAATCTCTACTGACTGGTTTTTGGTAGCAACAATCTGTTGAAAATACCAATGATTTGTAAACGTCGATATTACTAGAAATATTAGAGATAAAACTATCGAAACACAGATGACAAATCTAATTAAAGCAACTGATCGGACATTTGCCATGTTCTCGCATGTTACTTAAGCACTTTAATTAACAAGCGTTGTCAATAGGGGTAACTAATATCGGTGGGGCGGATTTTTTGTTAATACGGCATTATTAATAGTTAAGTTTCTTCAAACAATTTTAGTAAACAAATTTCAGTTTAAGAGGAACAAGCTATTTCAGTTTTGACAATTTGTTTAAACCATTTTAAGATGGAAGCTATTGAGAAGTTTATAACTAAGAATGTGAACAAAATTAGGTTAATTGCTCTCAGCAAATACTGGTGTAGTTCAAGTAAATAATAACAAAGGTTCGCAGCGTCATAATTTTTTAAGTAGCTGATAATAGGAATGACTTAATTAACAATAGGAATTCCTAATTAACAGCGGTAAAATAATTTTTTTTAACTTTTACGTTATCGTCCGTAAAAGTCTCAAAACATTAGAATATTATTAAAAAACAAAGTAGATAAATTTCAAAGTAGTTATTTTTATTATTTTTTTTTATTTTATTTTTTTAATGTTTAATATTTTTTTATTTTCATAATTGTAGGGAATTATTAAACGTTCCCTAGTGAAATGTTTAATAATTCCCCAATGCGAATATATTATTTACAAATATCGTCCTTTTTATACATGTAATTACGTTGGCGTAATTTTCCAATACCTTCACGAAAACCGGCATCACGCGATTTTTTTTTATTGATTTTCTCCCACTTACTATGGTTTACGAGATTTTCGGCCACTCTCAAATTTGATATCCAGAATCTTTCTCTTATGCTACCCATGGTATCTTTGACTCCTCCGTGTAAGGTTTTGGTGTGATGATGCTCAATAATTCGTAGAGTTAATAAGAACCCTTTTGGTATAAATATTGGGTTATACCCGGTGACTCTTCCATGACACCTCAAAAGATGCTTTTCATCCTGCTTAAGTTCAACATCGGCTTTTAGCACAACAGATTCTTGCAGATGTTTAATATTGAATTTTTCCGCTTCTATTATCTCTTCTGTTTTTATTGGTCCAACTATTTTTTCTTTATTGCGACAATTGTAAATGAACCTTTTTATAAACGGCAATATTCTTAAAATCTTCCAATAATTATATTTATTTCACAATTCTTTAAAAGTGCAATTTTCTTTTATTTCTTCTGTTACCATACAGACGTTCTCCTTTACAGCAATACTTTCACATAATGTGCTATATGAATCATCAAATATTCCCGATTGGTTTGGCCAATTCTCTTTATGACTCAACCACATTGGACCATTCAACCACAAGCTTGACAACTTCTCCGGACTCACTCCTCCTGTTCCAAGATCGCTAAGATTAAATAGAGAAGTAAAATGACTTATGTCGGGACATAAAGCCATTTTACTTCTCCATTTAATAAGATCTGCTGAACTCGGTTTCTTACAAACTGTGACTAACTGCCTTTTTCCTTCAACCAATAAAGTACAGCAGTGCTGTCAACCCAATTGAAAACTTTATTAATGTTGTAATTGTCTAATTTTTTTCTGACATGGTTCATCAAATAGCTGGTTGATGAACCATGTCACAAGTTATGTGCAACTACTAGCTCGATTAACACAGGTGCACTAAATTCCAATACGTCAAAAATACTGTTGATTGTTGATCTTTTAGTTAAAATTTCTTTATTTCCATTATTGATGCAAGTAGTAAACTTGAACTGGAACCAAAAATTACCTTTGTAAATCGTAACTCCATTAATTTCTTTTTCTTTAAGTCTTCATACTAAATTAATTGTTGTGCGTCTCTATCCATTTCGTGAATTCGAATTTGTAGAAATGCTTTCTCAATGTCGGCTAAAACGCAGAGTTTTTTCATCTATATTTGTACTAAAATGTCAAATATTAGGGGTTGTAAAGATGGTCCCACTTCCAGACAATCATTTAATGAAGGTGATTGAGCATCTTTTCTTGCTGAACAATCATAAATAACTCCCATTTTTGTTGACTCAGCATTATCCTTGATTACAGCTTGATGAGGAATGTATAGAACAATTTCTCCCTTAGGTTTTTCTAGGACTGTTTCCAGTATTCCCTCACTGGCTTGTTCCATCATTATTTCATTATACTGCTTTAGTTTGTTAAGTTTTTTCAATCGATTTGTTGTACCTTTTAATCTTTTAATATCCAGATCCCTGTGGTTTGGCAGTTTAACGACATCTTTTTCCAAGGCATTCTAGTTTCATAATAACCTTCGTTTGTTTGGTGTAGCTTTTTGCTAAAGTCTTGGTGGAACATTGATTAATTGTTTGTGTCTGACAATCGAAGTACTTCAAGACTACATATTTGCTCGAACTCATCGCGACCAGTGTTTAATAAAAAACCTTTTTCAATAACAGAACTTTATTTTATTTGTCTCCCAGAAAGAATCCATCCAAACATGGTTAATTCAGCTCCGGGATCTTTATCCGGATTTTTTCCGAGAACCAACGGTTCGGTAGTTTTTGTTCGTTGATAATCAACAGCATCAAGTATCATGTGAACAGGTTGTATTTCATCACCTTCTCCATTATTGCTAAATTTCAGTCTCCTCAGTCTCGCTAATTGCTTTTTTACCTCCTTGATCATCGAATTGGGTAAGAAGGTCAATATTTCCTTTTCTGCATTGATGCATTTAATCTTGATGCAAAATTCCGGTATTGTTATTCATTCTAGCGTAACATTATATACTTCCACACGTTTGTTTACTGTTCCATATAGTTGTTCGATGGGTTTATATTCCCTTCGTGTAGGTTTCAACTTCAGTTTTGTTATCAAGTTTGTACATATGTAAGAACTTCCTGCATCCGTTTCTAACATTATCCTTGCTTTTTCACCATTTACCTTTGCCATTACTGTCGGGTGAACAGTTGTACTTGCACTAAACACCATTCCCATGGTTTCTTTTTCATTTTCCATTTAATTGTCCAATGTTGCATCTATGTTTTAACAAATTGACGTGTGATGGTTTTTGTTACACTTTCTGCATCCTCTTGACTGACAATTTGCCGCGGAATGTCCATAACCAATGCAGTTGTAACATAATCTTTTGTTTTTTAAAATCTCCTTGCGTCTACCAACGTGTAACACTTTTATACAACCTTTGCTTTTGTGATTTTATAACCCATAGTAGATACACTTATTTTTACCAACACTTGTCATCATTTATTTATCATAATTACCCCTATCGTGTTACTTGAATACAGTGATTTGGTTTTCATAAGACCTTGACTGTACGTTTGCGTTTTTTATCGTATTTTATTTGTTCATTGTTGAGATCAGAGTTCAATGGATTTCTTTCCAATGTATTTTTGTAACTTTTCTTCCCATCCATCGTCGTTTTGTGTGAGTATTTCACGAACTTAATTTAAGATGTATTATTGGAACGACAAAGTTATTATTTGGAAGTTTGGTAGGATATTTATGAGAGATTTCATTAAAATAGGATTGAAATGTTACTGGAGATAACCCACCTTTTTCTTTAAACATAAATAGTAAAACTTGATGAATATTAAGCTAATAAATATTTAAAGCTCCCAGCTGACGTAAGAGAGTTTTACATTGTGCATTTCTAGTTACCACAAATATTATCCTGCAAGCATGTTTTTGTTTGTTATAAATATTCTTTAGTTTATTGCGATTAGTGCTACCTCAGGCAATGTTACAGTATGAAAGATAACTGTGTATAAACGAAAAATAGAGATTTTTTAAAGACTCATTATTAGGAAAAGGTTTGTTCGGTATAAAATGGAAATATTTTTTGAGATTTTACCTTCAATATATTTAATATGAAATTTCCATGACAATTTTTCATCTAAAAGCACTCCCAGAAAGTTTGTAGTCAATTCCCTTTTAATTATTATGTTATTGATTAAAAGATTGGGTAATTTAAGAGGAATATTCACGACTTTACTAGGCTTATGGAATAGGATTTTGTTTTCTCTGCATTTAATAAAAGACGATTACTTATAAACCACTCATTGATCTTATCTAATTCTTCATTTACTATTCTAAAAAGAACATCAATATCTTTGTGAGAATAAAATAAACTAGTGTCATCTGCAAATAAAAAAGTATTGAACATTTTTGATGCTAAATATAAGTCATTTACTTAAAGTAAAAATAATAAAGGTCCTAAAATAGAACCTTGGGGTACCCCACAAGTTGTTAAGTTGTTTTTCGGGTCTTTTGATTCCTTAAGTATAAATTGCTTTCTGTTAGTTAGGTATGATTTAAACCAAAGTAAACTTTGATTTTTGATACCATAATTTCCTAGTTTTTTCAAAAGCATATCATGGTTTACTGTGTTGAAGGTATTAGATAAATCAAAAAAAAACCCCTATTGTATAGCAATCACTATTAAACCCATTTGGTATATGCTTAACCAATTCAACTATTGCATGGTCAGTGGAATGATTTTTTTTTAAAACCGTATTGATTGAAGTATAAGATCTTATTTTCAGTTAAGTATTTATAAAGTCTGTTTTACATAATGCGTTCAATTAGTTTCGAAAAGTAGAGCAAGAATGAAATTGGTCTGTAGTTTGAAAACATTAGTCTCATCACCAGATTTGAAAATTGGGGTTATTTTTGAACTGATTTAAGTGAGAGATTAAAAATATGGAATAACGAGGGTTCGATAATATCAAAAACAGATTTTATTACATTAACATTAATAGGATCTGTGCCTGTACTTTTATTTTTTTCAGACTATTAAAAGCATTATACAGTTCACTTTTGTTTAAAATCGGTTCGCCCATAATTATATCAGTCTTAGTAAGATATGAATCGAATTTTTTTGTCCAAATAGAATTCCAAAATCTGTATGATTGTGTAGCCTAGTGATAAGCCAACGTACAGTGCAGTGTGTGCGCAGAGTTCGTGTCCTGATGTCTGCTAAATTATGCTTAAAAAACACGTTTCTTTTACATCGAAATTACAACGTTGATTAACGTTGAATAATGTTGGAAAATCAAACGTTATCCATCTTTTACATTTTCAAAGTTATTTTAACGTTATTACAACCTAAACAACAACGTTGTTTAACGTTGTTCGAATATTGGTGTGCCCGCTGGATCAGGGTTCAGGAAAAGAATATATCATAAAGTTCTCACTGCTTTGCAACAATATTTATGAGTATTTAAAAGCAAGTATTGTTGTTTACGAATAACCACAAAGAGTGAATGAGCGTTTCACAAATGGCTTGCGAGCACTGCTTCATTACGGATAATTCAGGCCTAATGCATTCTTATATGGATTACATATAATGCCCCAAGTATTTATATTGTGTTGCATACGTTAGAGCTATGTTAGATTATGTAATACAAGAGTTATGTATGCTATGTTAGATTATGTAAAACAAGAGTTTGTAATTTAAGGCTTCAAATTCTTTATAGAACATTATTTGTGAATATTATTGATCAAAATTATATAACGTTTCAGGTCAGGCTAGAGCATAAGCTTTCATGATTTTTTTAAATCTACACCAGTAATTCACTTTTTCACCATAATTATTGCTAGATTTATCAATTGAAGAGTTTGAAAGAGCCTTCAAATCTTTAAAAAGAAACAAAGCAATCAGCGATGACGGAATAAACGGAAACATAATTATAAATTGATATGAAAACTTTAAAAATATTATATTTTTATAGTTTTCAGAGCATCTATACAATAAGAGGTTTTTCCTGACCAACTAAAAATTGTAAAAATTATCCCGATTTACAAAGACGAAACATCAAATATTAATAATTATCGCCCTATTTCTGTCCTCTCTACGTTTTCAAGAATTTTAGAAAATATTATATACGACAAAACATAAAACTACCTGATTCCAAATAATTTACTATATAAAAACCAATTTGGCTTTGAAAAAAATAGTTCAACTGAGCAATTAATTGTTCACTTTACACGTAAAGTCTCAAAGTCTTTAGGTAAATCGCAATATATACTTCGTATTTTTATCGATTTATTAATTATGTATTATTATTATTATTATTATTATTATTATTATTATTATTATATATACGTGAGTGTGTGTGTAGGTACGTGAGGAAAAATTTTAAATTGCTTAAATATTGTACTGTTATATATCATTAGAAAAAAGATTAACACAGTATTTTAATGGTGAAAAAATTATTAAAATAGAACAATTTCTTCAAAAGTTATAACGGTTTAAATACCGATTTTTCGATATATGGATTTTGTTGAAGAAAATTTTGACCACAGTTGAAGAAACTGTGGTCAAAATATTCTGTGGTCAAAATTAAGTTTTTTTTTAGCTTAAATAGTCATAACTTTGTCAATGCTTATTGAAATATAAATATCTTGATATCAAAAGATAGGAGTAAGAGTGGGCTAAAATTTATGTTGACCACTAACTACCAGGCGTGTCCTGGGCAACAAACCACCACCTTTACCATAAGAAATTGAACACTTTTTTCAGAAAAAAGTCTTCTTTTTTTTTTTCAAGACATGAAGAATTCAAATATACAAAAAAGTTGCTTAAAATTTATATTAAATCACCAAAGTATATGAGAAGCGTATGTTAACGATGGAGTTGGGTGCGGTGGTGATGGTTTGATACGCCTTAGTATCAAAAATGACATGTTTTAGTTAATACTTTTATCTTTACTAAAATAAATTCAATTAGTATACAACATAAAATTATGTTATACAAGAATTTACTTATACAAGAGGTGTTTACATTGACTTATGGGAGGGGCGTATCCCCCCTCCTCCACCTTGAAAAAAAACAAAGTTTTTTCTGTATAAAAAAGATTCTATAAACTAATACCAGACAACAACCAAATATGGAAGCTGAGTGCAAAACTCATAGTAAATGTGTTGATGATATAACATCAAAAAAAATTTTCCATTATGAATTATCTGATTTGTTATTTGAAGTCCAAGAACAAAGGAGTAAAAAACATATCTTACTATCTAATGATTTTATTTCAAAATTTTAATAAATAGGAAACAATATTAAAAACCTTTATCTCTATCATTATTTTTCATTTTTTAATGAAAATTTTATTCAATCAAAATCAATTTAAAAAATGTTTAATTAACCCCTCTGTCTCCTGCGACTATTTCGGGCGAATGAAAATTAGGTACCAAAAGTGCGACAAAAAATAGACACCTTGCTACAAAAAAAATTCAACTAAATTTGGCAGGTCCATAGACAAATGAAAAACTATATATAGAATAGTATAGAAAAAGAAAGAGCTTATCTTCGAAATTTATTTCATGCCCAAAGTACAACAAAGTTTTAGACATCAAAAAACTCAATAATAAAGTAAAATAATAATAATAAATCCAGTAAAATAATAAACCAAACAGTAATGAAGTTTAACTTTCTAGTTTCTAAGAATAATCTATGTTGATATCAAATTCTAAATATATATATATATATATATATATATATATATATATATATATATATATATATATATATATATATATATATATATAATTATTTTTAAAAATAACACGATGTTTTTTATTCTTGACATGTTTCGTAAAATTTTATTTACATTTTCAAAAGATTATTTTACAATAATAAAAAATTCTGAAATATATATTAAAAAATAGAAGTCTTTACAGAGAAATATTAATAGACAAAAAATTATACATAATAAACCAATATATTTATTACAAAATAACTCGGTAAATAACCAATTAAAATAACCAACTGTCAAAAAAATATAGATATATATATATATATATATAAATAAACTGACAGTAAAATTAAATAGATAAGTTTATAGTATAATGTAAAGCTTGTTTATTAAGTGAGGGACTTTCCCATTTAATGTGGAGGGCTTCTTTTATCTTTAATTTGTGTTCGTTTGGGGCATTATCCAAAATCTCAAAAGAATCACAGTTAGCCAAATTTTTGCAATTAAGAGATAAATTTAAGTGTTTAAATATATGAGATTGTTTATCACTTTTAAGGTGCTCATTTATTCTAGTTGCCAAGTGTCTGGAGGTTTCTCCAATATAACTGGCATTACAGCCAGCGCAAGAAAATTTATAGACAACATGAGATTTAAGCAGTTTAGGAAGTGACTCTTTTAAGCAAAAACAATCTTGTATTTTATTAGTAGTGAAAATTAATTTTATTAGAATATCCTTACAATATTTATGAACAATTTTTGAAATTTTCCTTTCAATGTAATTAGAGTACATTCCAATGTATGGAAGCTTAAAGTATCTTATATTTAAGCTATTAACAATGTTAGACACAGATGGGTTCATTTTCTTATCAATATAGGATTTAATTTCATAGTCAATAATTTTTAGTGGAAATTTATTATTTTGTAAAACTAATGATAGATTCTTAATATCTTTATCAAAACCAAACCAAGAATTATTAATTTTAAATGTACGATCAATCAAACACCGAACAAGTCCAAATTTGTAGCAAGAGGGAATAAAACTAAAAAAATTTTGTAAAAGACCTGTATACGTTTTTTTGTGATAAACTGAAGTCGTAAACAAATTGGATTTTTTAATAAGTACATGTAAAAAAGCAATCTGGTTATCTTGTTCTTTTTCCATAGTAAATTTCAAATTTTTATGTTGTTTATTGAGGTGTTTGAAAAATTCTTGAGCTTCGTATTCAGAATTAAAAATAGCAATTATGTCATCCACATACCGTTTATAAAAAAATGGTGCTGTAAAAGAGCAGTTATTGACCTATGTTTGTTCATGATAACCGACGAAAATATTAGCTAAGATGGGCGCTAAAGGAGAACCCATAGCAATATATATATATATATATATATATATATATATATATATATATATATATATATATATATATATATATATATATATATATATATATATATATATGTATGTATATATATTTATATATATGTATATATATATATATATTATAATTTAACATTCATAGCTTATTCAACAATAATAATAACAACTAAATATATAAAACATATTATACTCCCAAGAGATATTTACTTTGTTGATTTTTAACCAAAAAATGTTTTATATTTAGTTAGAAAAAACTTTTTTCTTTTCCCACAAATTTAATTTAAATAAAAAGTTTTTCAAAAATATCGAAACTCACTGTGTAATCAGCATAAAATGATAAAAACATGGACTGCAAAAATATATAGCACATGCAAATACATTTTTACTTGTGAAAGCATGTTTTCAAAATGCCTTGTGAAAATATGTTATGGAGGAAAATCAACAAACATAAATTTGCTGAAATTGTAACTATTTTAAAACAATAAACTACGCTTAACTTAGAAGCTATAACTTAAAGACTAGGAACCAATTTACCGCTCCGCATCCAGTTTTGTTTTTTATACTTATTAACTAACCGGTTTTTATACAATGTTATTACAGCGGTAGCCGGAATATTGTTTCACTTCTAAAGAGTCTATTTATTTCAGAAAATTTATAACAAATATAAAACTGGCTACCTCTGTAGTAGCATTGTCTAATCATTCAACCTTTACGGGCTCACAAAAACAATGATCCAAACATTTTCTTTTTTCTTTTTTTGGTTTTTATTTCTCAAAATGTATCATTTATTTGATAACATGAAAAAAAAATGAAGAAATTTGGAAAAATTTGTATGTAATATAAAGATTTAGTGAAAACTCGGGTTTTTTTTTTACCCCTGAAAATCCCGCTTTTAAAAAGGCAAATGTAAAAAAATTTAAAATAAACTTTCTTTTTATTAATTAATGCCAACTTCTTTCAATTAAAAAATATTGAAAATTGAATATGTTTTCAGAAAATAAAATCCTATTTCCGCTTCGCGACGCATATTGCGGTGGTGAGTTATTTTACCAAACTTAAAAGTATAAACATTTTTTAATTAACTAAATAATTTATTAGTATTGTAATAGAAACATAAATATTATTGATATTTTTTTTGATATATGTATTATATATTTATGTATTATATTATTTCATATTATAATTTGTTCAATTTAAATACTTCGACTGCACACCCTAGTGGAAATATTTCTTACGAAAAAAAAAGTACACCAGAAACCGATTACATTTTCGAAACTGCCGTACCTTGTTTTGTTATGACCTAGGTTTTAAAAATATTCTGTCGATGCCTTTCAAAAAACATGGGATTAAACGGGCAGGACATGAATTTTTGGTGTTCAAAATAGATAACTTCCAGAGATGGTGTAAACTTTAAATTTTATAATATTGATACTGGTATCAAATAAGAATGTTTTACAAAAAATTACAATGATAGGAGCCTGGAAACAATATTCACCTGAAAAATCAGGACCCACTGTGGAAACAAGAAAAAAAATTTTTTTTGCAGTATCTTAAAATAGATCAAAAATCATCGGGTAAATTAAGTTATCTTTAAAAAATCTCTTATCGCTTATAAATGGCGACCATGAAAGTTTGAAACCCCCTCTATTTGAGGGGTTGTCAACTTTACGAGGTCATAACTTTAGAACGTTAAAATAGTTTTTTACTAAATGTGAATTTTACAGATGATTTTAGTCGATTTCATAATGGTAGCGTTTTTTTTTTTAAGTGCTATTATTTCCCCCTTTCTTAACTCATACTTGAACCTTTAAGGCCCAAACTTTATTGAAAATTAAACAATACTTTAATTACGGTAAAAAAGCGTTTCCATTTCAAGTTAATTGTATAAACAATATTCCTCTATTTTGTATACTTCCTTGTGGTATACCGCAAAAAAAACTTATTAATAGATTCTATGAACATTTTTTTATCTGCTGCAATAGTTAGGGGCGACTGAATAAGTGCGAATTTCATAACTGCGAATCTGCATAAGTGCGACTGGCATAAGTGCGAACTGGCATAAGTGCGAACTGGCATAAGTGCGAACCAATTGCAAAAACTGGCATAAGTGCGAACTGGCACAAGCGCGAATTAGCATAAGTGCGCAGAAAGAATTTGCAAACATTGGCATAAGTGCAAATTGGCATATATGGCGAATTGGCAAGTTCGCACTTATGCCAATTCGCACTTATGCCAATGTTTGCAAATTCTTTCGGCGCACTTATGCCAGTTCGCGCTTGTGCCAGTTCGCACTTATGCCAGTTTTTGCAATTGGTTCGCACTTATGCCAGTTCGCACTTATGCCAGTTCGCACTTATGCCAGTTCGCACTTATGCCAGTCGCACTTATGCTAATGTTTGCAAATTCTTTTGGCGCACTTATGCCTGTTCGCGCTTGTGCCAGTTCGCACTTATGCCAGTTTTTGCAATTGATTCGCACATATGCCAGTTCGCACTTATGCCAGTTCGCACTTATGCCAATGTTTGCGAATTCTTTCGGCGTACTTATGCCAGTTCGCGCTTGTGACAGTTGGCACTTATGCCAGTCTTTGCAACTGCTTCGCACTTATGCAAATTCGCAGTTATGAAATTCGCACTTATTCAGCCTCCTCAATAGTTAATAAAAAAAATTTTTAAATTGGTAAGTATTGCTCATATCGTTTCAAAATTCCAAACATTAAAAACTCTCAAAAAGATAATAGAGCTTTAGTCTGCCTAACTTGTTTATTTAAAAGGAGCAGGAATGACAAAAGTTAAAGAAGGAAGTGTGACATTGAACAGAATACATAACTTCTTTTTAAAATCATTTGATTCGAACAATAATGTAATGGCATTTGTATTAAATGTAGAAAAGCATTAAAAAGACTTGAAAAAGGAGTTAAAAACATAATTCTGAGTAAACCTCAATCTCAAAAGTCGAAGTAAGTACACTTTCCAAAAACCAATCATTCTGTGTTCGTGACATTTGTGAAATTGCTCGAAGTACAATTACTTCAAAAATCTTATCTGAAAATAAAGGCATCATCACTTGGAAAAATAAAAATTTGTAAAAGTTGTAGGATTGTATTTGGAAGAGGATTGCCTCACCCTTGCACTCCTACAACGAGAAGAAAAAGTTTAACAGAAGAACTGGACAAAGGTTGGGCGAACCTTTCATTTTTGATTAAATATTTTAAACTTGAAATGAAATTTATATAAAATATTTGAAATATATAAAACTGAAAATATGGAAGTAAATTTCTTTTGATATTAAAGATATTAAGACAAGGTGCCGAAGTTCAATGCTCAAAAGTATTGAAAAGAAAAGATGAGGAGGAGGGTGATAAAATTAAGGTTGCAGCTAAAGGTAAAGCCATTGTCTTTGAACAAACAAAAGCTCTTCGAAAGTGCTTTTTCCAGTTGAAAAAATCCTAATTTTGGAAGTAAACATAAACACTTGTAGACGTAGTAATACACAGGGAGCAAAAGTTTTTTGTATATTTAGAAGCTGGAAGGGAAGAGAGTTATTTGAAAGCAATGTAAGAGAGAAATTAAGTGAATAAGATAGGTCTTTAAATAATAATTTTAATGTTAAAGAAATTATTTTTTTTAAAAGATTGCAGACAATTAGTTTATTGTAAAAACATTAAAGGACTTGTTGAGACAGTAATAAAGGAAAGAAAATTGTCAAGAGATTACATTTTAAAGGTGGGCATTGAAGTTGAAGGCGGAATTTTAAAAGTTTATTTAAATATTATAGAAAAAGTGACAGAATGTAATGTCAAAAAATTTTTTTTAGCTATGAGGAAGGAATAGGTAATAAAAAATATATAGGTAATGAAAAAAGATGGTGGCGTAAACAAATTGTTTATTATTGGCTTAAAATAGAAAAAAAGGCTAAATCTCATTCAAATCTTGAGAAAATTATCACTTTTTTAAGGTTAAATAGTTTAAAATACTTTTGATATTTTGATATAAAATTGGCCGATATTTTTTGGAAAGTGCAGCATCAACACATCCTGCCTTTGGTGTAACAGCAAAGAAAAAATGCAAGATTTTGAAAATTATGGTGAACTCAGAACTCAAGGAAGTATCCGTTCATTAGCTAATGCTTTTAAAGCCTTCTGTTAAGGTTTAAAAAAAACCAAGCTTTCAGTTGCATCTTATATTGATTGCGTTAACCTTCCACTGGTTGATCCGCCTGATGACATAAAAGTTATTGAAATTCTTGCTTCAATGGAACTTCATTTACTTTGTGGAAATGCAAACAGATTTAACGATAATCTTGAAAAACATTTGCAATCTATGGATACTACCTTATCGGCAAACCAGTGAAACCAAATTTTAAGTTTTCAGAGCTGCACAATGATCAATTTAAAGGTAGAGATTGTTCAAAACTTCAAAAAAATATGCATGTATGCATATTTTTTTGAAGTTCTGGAAAGAGATTAACATATTATTTCTATAGTTAATTCCTTTAAATGTTTAAAATCTGTTGAAGTCGCATGTCTTGGTTTAGTTTGTTACTTGAGTAACAAACTAAACCATTAACAAATACAAAGATGCTTATACTTGGTCTACCAGTGTCACTGAAAGTGCATGCTCTTATCAAGCATACATGTGAATTTCTTTCACTTATGTAAAATTCTTATCCAAATAAAGGATTATATGTTTTTGGTCTAAACAGGCCTCTGAATCTGTTCATTATGATTTTTAAACAGTTTTGGGAGAGTGGACGCAAAGTTTCTAGTAGCCTTAAAGACTATCCACAAAGCCTGCTTAAAGCCACTGCAACGTACAACTACCGATACCCCCTCCTTTAAAAGTTTTACTTTAAAATTAAATATCTTATAATATATGCGTATCTTTTATAAACTTTTATTGATTGTAAATGGAAATAAATATAAACGTAAGCATTAATTTGTGTCGTTTAAACCATTCTCTATTAAAAAATAATTAAATATATACTAAAAATCAATTTCAAGATTTTTTATTCTTTAAAATAAGTAACCTCCAGATATGCATTTTTACATTAACACAAATGATATGTTAAAAAAAATCATGGTGATCAGAGTTTGGGAACAATATTATCCTCAAATTAGGGCCCTAAAGTCCAAATATTTTTTAGGGAAGGGGATAATAGCATATAAGAAAAAACTCTACCATTATAAACTCGACTAAAATTCATCTGTAAAATTCGCATTTAGTAAAAAACTATTTCAACGTTCTAAAGTTATGACCTCGTAAAGTTGACAATTCCCTCAAATAGAGGGGGTTTCAAACTTTCCTTTTGTCGCCATTTATGAACAATAAGAAATTTTTGAAAAATAAATTAATTTTCCCGATGATTTTTGATCTATTTTAAGATACTGCAAAAAATAAAAAATAAAAATTTTTCTTGTTTCCACATTAGGGACAGTGGGTTCTGATTTTTCAGGTGAATATTGTTCCCATACTCCTATCATTGTAATTTTTTGTAAAACATTCTTATTTGATATCAGTATCAATATCACAAAATTTAAAGTTTGCGCCATCTCTGGAAGTTACCTATTTTGAAAACCAAAAATTCATGACCGGCCCGTTTAACCCCTTTTTTTTTTTTGAAAGACGTCGACAGTATATTTTAAAAATCTTGGTCATAATAGAACAAGGTACAGTGGTTTCAAAAATGTAATCCGTTTCCGGCGTACTTTTTTTTTCATAAGAAATATTTCCACTAGGGTGTTATTGAGCAAGAGTAAAACATGGAAGTGACTGACGATAAAACTAATAAATCCAATTCACAAAACGAAAAATAGCACTCGTTTTAAAGTCCCCGCAAATGAGTTTCGAATACAAAAGATAAAATTCCTTGAAGCTAATTTATTGTAAATAAACATTTTTTTTTTTAATCTAACTTAAACATAAACGTATAAGACTATATATTGTATATTATATTATAAGATTGCCTATTACCCAGAAACAGCCGATGATCATTTTAGGCCAATATATTTTGAAGCTCTTGACACAATTATTAATGCAATAGAAGATCGATTCAAACAACCAGCATTCAAGAAGCTTGCGAACGTTTAACTGTTTTTGAAAGCCATTAATAAGATGGATCTATCAAAGGAGTTTAAGATTTTAGAATCTGATTTCCACGGAGATTTTAATCGGAACCAAATAGAAAGTAAGCTTTTTTTTTTTTTTTTTTTAAGATTATTCACCTCCCCAAGACCCGAAGGGGGCCACTACAGTCGAGGAGGCTCCTCATTTTTTTGTGTTTTTTATTTTTTTAATTGTTATTCGTGGTGCAACCCTCTCTCAACTCTTTAACTCCGAAACACGAACCTTGCCGAGCAAGGCCGCTGCGCGGAGAAACTAAGTTGAGCTCGGTACTTCCAGGGACGTGGTGGGAGTTGAACTCCGAACCTCTCGCTTACAAAGCGAGCGCTCTTACCACTACATCACTACCGCATAGCCTACCTTCACATCGACTAATTTTAAAAATTATATGCCAATTGATTTTCGAGTTATATGTTAGACACTTTTTTTTTTTTTTTTTTTGTTGTTTCACCTCCCCAAGGCCCAGAAGGCCACTACAGATGAGGAGGCTACTTAATTGTGGTTATAACCCTCTCTCAACTCTATAACTCCGAAACACGAACCTCGACGAACAAGGCCGCTGCGCGGAGAAACAAGTTGAGCACGGTACTACCAGGGACGTGGTGGGGATCGAACTCGGAACCTCTCGCTTATGAAGCGAGCGCACTACCACTACACCACTACCGCACTTCAAAATATGGATAAAGAAAATTGCCCAATGATCCAAAATACTTGGATCATTATGTAGATTAAGTTGTGTTAACAAGTGGAGCTACATCGGCCACACTTAAACGGTCTTTTTCAAGGAGGAGGGTCAACACGTGGCTCAGATCAACAGTTGCTTAAAAAAGATATAATTCCTTTTCAGTGCTAAATGCACACAATATTAAAGATAGTCTATCTTTAATAGAAGTAGCTGAGCGGTTTACTGCTGCACAGGATAAGCGCAGGAGTTTGGAACATTTACTATAAAAGACCTTTATTTGATTTTTTATTAAACTTTTGCAATTTTTTTAGTATTAAAGAAAATTTTATTTTCAAAATTGGGGCTACAAAAAATTTTTTTTTGAAACCCTAAAAACTTTTGAATTCAGGATAAATATTTTACTTTGGGACTACTCCCCCCCCCCTCCCTTTCCGTTTCATTGCGCGGCGAAGTCCATGATACGGAATATTCTTTTTAATGTAAATTGGATGATGAATATTATAGTTTAAGTAGTTTTGAGTGTTAGTTTCAATGCAATGTTTAAGAAATTAATAACACTGTAGGTGTTAAAATTAATTGAGTCGTATAATTTAGTTAAAGTAATTTATTTTTTAAAATTTCGACTGTTTTCAGTGTTTATACATACAAAACACATGTTTGCTAAATATAGCTGTTAAATTGAATAAAATACTGGTTATTGTATTTAAAAAAAAAAAAAAAAAAAAAATCAACCTCAACCTCTAATTGATAGTAAATAATATTAAATAAAAGAACAAACTCCAATAAATCTACACTTACCTTAAGTCATCATATAACATTTTATATTAAATAACTTTGAAGAACAAAAATATAATATATTTTTAAACCTTCACAAAGTAACGAAAGTAACTTCACAAAGAACGATGTTTAATTGAGTTATGTAATAAAATATAAAATTAAGGTTGAAACAAAATATGAAAACAAAATTTCCGCATTTATTCGCATGGAACATGTAGGCTAGTTTTGCAATCATTACATGTTTTCTTTTAGAAAGCTCTAATGTTTAACTCTTTACAATCAATAAGTATAAATAAAGAATTTCACCAGTAGTCTGGTACAACTGAATACAAACTTGTATGCAAAAAGTACTTTAATAGTACTCTGGTACAATTGCAAATAAACTTTCTATTGAATATGCTTCAAGACTAAAGACAATATATTTTACTAGAAACACATTTATTGATTCTTTTGAATTTACTTTAACACATACATTTTTTTCCATTTCTTCAAGTTAACACATTAACTACATCACCAAATAAACATTATTGAAACTTTGAGATTTTTACGAGTAAAAATTCTCTTGTACAAATAGATATTGACACCTTTTAAAGGCTCCGAAGAGTACTAAAATAAAACAAACTTCTTGAGTTGATAATAACACAAGACTTGTATTAATAAACTTAGTTTATCATTACATTGATATTTATTTCGAAAACCTGTTTGTTTTAATCTTAATTATATTTTTCAACAAATGCGCACTTGCCTCTCTTTTAATATATATGTATATATATATATATATATATATATATATATATATATATATATATATATATATATATATATATATATATATATATATATATATATATATATATATATACAGTCTTGGACAAAACATTTGCAACCAACATCAAACAATGCTAAAAAGTGTTCCTAATTTTACATGTCTTAAAAACGAAACGAACTATAGTACCACAGCAAACAGTTCAGGAGTCTGGAGTCATAGCATGCCATGACATGAGCAATCAGCTGACAGGTGACAGCACACAGGCAGAATTTCGTTGACAAGTGCCATTTTGCAGCGGACAAAACAAGTGCAACTTTTTTGGTTTGTTTCATTTTCTTAAGTCTGGTCCGTGTCAACGTCACGAAAGTTTTTTAATAATTAAAGGAAGTATCCAGAAGTTTCCAGAAGCATGCAGAAGCTTCCAGAAGTTTCCAGAAGAAGCATCTGGAAGCATCCAGTACCATTCAGAAATATCCAGAAACATTCAGAAGCATCCAGACGCATCCAGAAGCTTCCAGAATCATCGAAAAGAAGCATCTAGAATGTTCCAGAACAGTTTCACACAGGTTCATTTTACTATATAAGAGACATGTAAATCGACATGTAATTCAGTCAGTATATGGAAGTCAATCAGTCAGTATTATCAAGACAGTTTATCGAAGTGAGTTTTATCAAAGTGTTTTATCGAAGAACATCAATATAAGAAGCAAAATACAACAAGTGTTTCATTACATCAATACAGTCCACATCCAACCAAGACGTTGTGTTCCACAGAGCATTATTGTATCATCACAAGGTTAATGTAACACGGTAAGCCTTGAGAAGCGAGATTATTTATTTTTATTATTTTTATGACTTCAAGTGCAAAAATGGCTCCCGACAGTCTTGGATTGGAACTAAGAAAGTAAATTATTGGCGATTACGTAAGTGGAATGTCACAAAAAAGTATTTGTGATAAATATCGCATGAAAAAGTAGACCGTATCAAGACTATGTTCCAAATATCGTTCCACGGGGAAGTTGGCAGCAGATAACAAAGGTGAAAGACCGCGTTCCACCCCTTCTAGAGAGGATTCTATGATCGTCAGATCCGTCGAGAAGGATCCCTGGATATCATCAGTCGAGATTCAAAAGCAATTAGAGCTGCCTGTATCGGACCGAACAATCAGACAACGTGCTGTTGAAGCCGGATTGTTTTCTAGTCGCCCTGCAAAGAAACCGCTGATTTCACTAAAAAACCAGAAGAAAAGACTCCTGTTTGCTACATCTCATATTGACTGGAATATGCAGAAATGGCGAACTGTCCTGTTTAGTGATGAATTGAAGTTCAACATCAGTGGGAGCGATGACATTTGTCGTGTACGTCGACCGGCCGGAAAACGCCTCAATTTACATTATTGCCATAAGATCGTGAAGCATGGTGGAGGCAATGTAATGGTCTGGGGGTGTTTTTCTGCTAACGGTCTAGGTCCAATACATCGAAACGATGCAATAATGGACCGTTTCGTGTATAAAAATATCCTGAAAGATGTTATGTTACCTCATGCTGAATGGAATATGCCATTAAAATGGGTTTTTCAGCAAGACAACGATCCGAAACACACTGCAAAAGTAGTCAAGCAGTGGTTTCAAGACCACCACCTATCGGTGATGGATTGGCCGCCTCAATCTCCGGATCTCAACCCTATCGAGAACCTGTGGGAGATCGTCAACCGCAGAATTAATTGTGAAGGTGTTCGTAATAAGGATCAACTATTAGAACAAATCCAAAAGGCCTGGGCAGCGATTCCACAAAGTTTCATTGATCACCTGATCGAATCTATGCCTCGAAGATGCAAGGCTGTGATCAATAACAAAGGATTCGCCACGAAATAATGATAGCGAAATACAGCTTGGTTAACATTTTGCTGAGTTGCACTTGTTTTGTCCAGAAGGAAATCAACTTTTTTTAATACTTTTGATTAATTTATTAATTTTCGTGTACAAATAATGAACTTTGTGATGAATAAAACTTGAAGAACTATGTCTCTAAATTGAAAAAATGCAGCACTTTTATATAAAGAAACTAAATTAGCATTATTTAGTTGCACTCGTTTTGTCCGATACTGTGTGTGTATATATATATATATATATATATATATTATATATATATATATATTATATATATATATATATATATTCTATGAAAGTCTAGCTATATTCTAGGAATTAAATTTAGAAATAAAATGAAAACAATCAGTCAAAACCAATTATTAAATTTTGCAAAAATTTAATATTAAGAGCATTTGGCAAAAAAAACTTTTCTGCAAGATGCTCCTTCTCTTGATATTTCTTGATTTTAATGTTCTCTTTTTGAATAGTTTGAATCCTTAAGTTAAATAATTAAAGTTATAAATTGTAAAAAGATATTAAAAAAATCGGTAGCCCTCGATAAAAAACTGTTCAAAAAATATATCGAAAGGTTAAGTGGTTGCAGATTTGCCTATATAATAAGTATGGCTTATAAATGCATTTTCATATATGGAATAATTGTATTTTTGCAATAATATAGAAACAGAAAAAAACTGACGTTCTCAATACAATCAGCATCGAACGATAGTTACCAAGACCGATGCCGATGCATCGGCTAAATGGTCGATGCTTTGGAAGGCTGATGCATTCCTACTCTTTTGCGATTTTCTGACCATTGTGCCCCGCTGGGTAAGCAAAAACAGTAAAAAAAAACTAAGGAAAAAATTATTAAAACACACGAGATTCACGCAAGATATTAAACTTTTAGAAAATTTTAATGTTCGTAAAATATTACTTCAACAATAAAAAACAACTTATACAAAAAAAATATAATAAAGTCTCTTAAAAAACACATATTAACGTAAAAAACGTATTAATCACGTCGCGTCCATATTTAGTCAAATCTTATTATAGCAAAAAACTTTTGAGCTACATTAAAATATTAGAAGGATTTTAACATTTACAAAACATTAGAAAAAAAAGATATTGCATTTTATTAAACATTAAAAATATATAGCAATATACTACCTGAAACTAACAAACTTTCCATTCTGTGAAATACTACAGTAAATCACTATAGACAACTGACAAACTGTCTATTCCGTTAAATAATCAAGTTAACTTGCAAATTTTCAGTTGCAATTTTCAGTTCATTGGATAACTTTTATGCCCAAAGATAATCTTTTTTTTATATTCTATTGTAATAATTTTACAAACTCTTGACTATCTGCAGATTTTAAATATCCTAGTAATTAAATCAACGTGGAATCGATTCGAAATGACAATCAATAAATTTGCAAACATTTTAATGGACGCATGGTTATGCTTATGGACGTATCATTCAACTACTGCTTATAATAAGTGCGATGAGATTCAGTATCACTGATCAGAGGTGATGAGGTAGGTGGAACAAATAATCCTCCAGCTGCAGCATGCTGTTGTTGCATCGCCATATATTGTGAAAATAACATTTGATTTATTTGTGGGTTCACCATAATGTCTTCGCTTCCAGATAATAAGACGGGGTTCACTGCATACAAACCATCACCAGTGTAAACTTTGAAACAATATAAATTAGGACACTGAATTATTAATATTGAATAATATTCTAAATAAACTCAACAATAAAATAGATTTCCTCATTGAGTAAAAATATAGGTTGCAAAAATATTAAGTAAAATATTATTCGCTCTATTCTATTAAACCAACACATGGCTTTGTTTGTTTGTTTAATAATTAAACCAACAAATATAGGCATTTATTGTTTAAATGGAGAAGAGCAACTTATATATTATTGGTCAATATAATATCGAACACAACTATTAATAAAAAATTATACAAAGTTATCTACCTATTGCTTATCAATTTATAATTATATTATACTTCTTAATAATAACTTATTAATATATAATACAATATTTAATATAATAGTTCAAAACTTACGCCCACTGTGATTAGTACCAGCTACCATTGGAGAAATCACGTTTGAAATGGGTACAGACATATTGAGAGGCGATCCACTAACGTTAGTAGAAGGTCTTTGCTGAAGTTGTTGGAGATGCTGTTGTTGATGAAGTTGTGCTTGCATTTGGATTATTTGCTGTTCTAGCATTTGTATATTTGTATTTTGGACTATAAATATGGAAGATCAAGCAAAATATATAATTTAAATAATTAATTATAGTTGCATAGCTGTTAAATAAAAAAAGATACCTTGATTTTGATGAATAGCACCCAGTTGGGAAGCATACATAGCTTGCTGCATGTAGGCTAAACAAACACAGAATAGTTTTATATCGTCTTCAATTAATTGGTAGCAATAATTTATAAAATAAAAACAACGGATTCACTTGCTAAAATAACTTGTAAAATACAACGGATTTGTCTATTCACTTCTTAAAAAAAGTAAAAATCTTTCCTAAACATCTGAATAAAAATATTGACTTATTTGTAAATATTTTCTTATTTGTAAATATTTTCTTATTTGTAAATATTTTCTTATTAATATTTTTATTCAGATGTAAACATCTGAATAAAAATATTTACAAATAAGAATCACAGCTGGAAGTTCTTACTTTGATTTATACTAGGGGTGTACCGGAAGGAATTTTTTCAATTCCGACCGGAACGAAAATTATATTTATGTTATTTTTTACATCCAAGATTAAAGTGAAAGCATGCTCATCTTAGCTATATAATATTTCATAAACTTTGTTCTTAATTTAATTAAATAATGTTGTTTTTATTTGTTTTTATTTTATGTGTTGTAAATTTTTAACTGCATAATTTTATTTAACTGCATTATTATTTATATTTAAAATCAATTCTATATTTTTTATTTTTCATTTAGATTAAAATATAAATTTTTACTGTATCTGTACTAAAATCATTTTATAGTTTTTAACTATTTAAATTTAATTAACATTTGATCATCTAAAAATGTCTTCTTTTTCTTCATTTGTTTGGAGATTTTCTGCTAATGTATTTGAGACATCATTTTTAAAACAAATGATGTCTCAAATACATTAGCAGAATGTAAGTTATGCCACAAAAATGTTAAACGTGGTAGCACCCCCAAAAACTTTTAGCACAACACCACTCCATATGCATTTAAAAAAATATCATATGGATACATATGATGAGGCTAAACAAGAAGAACAGAAAAGGGAAAAGATAACATAGCATAGATGATTTTGTTCCTAAAAAAATTTGGAATATAAAGAACTCTCGCTCCTCAAAAGGTAATCAAAGAATAATAAATTTTATTTTGATGGACAATCAACCTTTTTCTGTAGTTGAAGATCAGGGGTTCATTGAATTATTTGCTCACTTGCAACCACAATACCTGATTCCAAGTAGAAAGGAAACAATGCTACCAGCATCATACGAAAAATTAAAAACCGTAGTATTTAATGACATTTCTGCAGCTGATCACATTTTATTTACAACAGATATTTGGACAAATACCCATAGTAATGATACATTTATATAATTGATTGCGCATTGGATCACAGATAATTTTATTAGAAAGGATTATGTTGTACACTGTAAGCATTTTCCAGGGTAATAATAAATATTTCAAATTTATTTGATACGATGCTAGTTGATTGAGATATTTCCAAAAAGAAAATACATATAGCCCTTCAAGACAGTGATTATAACATGCAACTTGGAATTGACTTGACAGAGTCCTCAGGAATCTCATGTTTTATTCATCAACTGCAGCTAGTTATCAAAGATGCCCTTTTTCATCAGGTTGCAGTATATGACATGATAAAGAAATGCAGAAGCATCTGCACTCATTTTAACCATTCAAGTTTGGCTTGCACCAAATTAAAAAAAATACAGAAAGAATTAAATTCCAAAATTTCAAAACCTTTATTATCAATCCAAGATGTTCCAACAAGATGGAATAGTACATATTTAATATTGGATCGAATTGAGACTCTCAAAAGATCTATATAACTTTACACAGCAGACCACCCTCATTTAATAAATTTAATATTAAGTTCAAGTAAATGGGAATTGAAAATGTATTGGGACTTTTACAACCATTTTTTATGATTACTGATGCAGTCAGTAAATAAAAATCGATGTTGTCATCAGTAATTAGCCATATTCGTGCACTACATAATTTTCTTGGAAGCCTTGCAGATGATTCTAGAGTCCAATCAATGAAGAAGATGCTAAAAGAGTCTATTGAAAAAAGATTCATTAATAATGTTTCATTAAAAGGTCAATTTAATGTACTAATGAATAAAGTACATGTTTCGTCCACAGCTGTTTATCCAAGGTTTAGCTATTGTTATTTATTTCCCTGGAGGACAAATATTTTTTGATTTAATTTACAGTGTGCATCACATGTATTAAAAAATAAAGTTGAAAAATAAATTCTGGCATTCTGGCTTTAATTATTGTAATCCCGACCGGAAACGGAATGAACTGAATATCACAAAATCCGACCGGAACGGAATCCGGTACACCCCATATTTATACAAAAAGGATCAGAGTAAGATTTTTTACTCAGTGCATTTAAAACTATCAGAGTTAAAAATACTATTGAACATGTTTTAAATGATACGCATCTGAACACATTATCGATCCAATTTTGGTAATGTCCTTTTAACACTTTTCTGTTTTGTTTTTTTTCTTACTGTATTTCAAACTCAAATCCACTGCAGCTACCAGCCAGACGACCAAAGGCTTCACAGTTATTACAACTACATCCAACCACTAAACTACTCAATTCAATCCTACATGATACAGCTTTGCAAAACATTTTTGTTTTCAGGGCTACAATAACATTTATTATTTATACTATGTAAGGTAGCCTACTGACCATAACAGTATAAACTTAAAATTAATTTTAAATTATGTATAGTCATAAATTCTAAACTATAGAAACATTGATAATTAAAAAAAAATCTAAAGTAAGTGCAGTAGATCAAAGTTGAAATAAATTCATTTCTGAAATTTTATTTTTATTAAGGCCTATTTATCTACTTCTAAATCATACTAAATTTGTTTTACATTAACACTGAAGTTGGTTTATGTTATTTTCCAGATTGATAAAAGTAGGAATTAAAAAAAAGGAATATGCATTTTCTGTGGCTAATGACGACCAAGAGGACAAAAAACAGCTAAAATATATGATGTGCAACTCTCAAAAGCAGATTGGTTAAAAATAGAAAAAACTCTGGTATTGAGGACTTTTGCACAAAAATAAAAGAATAAAAGTAATTAAAATGATTTAAAACTAAAATGAAGAATGCTTCACATTTTTTAAATGCAAGAAAACCATTAAGATGTTTTAAATAAATTTAAATGCATCTTTTTATTAATTAATTCTAAAATTTTATCTAAATTCCTTTTTAGCCCTAAGTGCATATGGAAGAAGAGACAGAATTTGTCTAATATGAAGACATAAAGTTATTTCAAGGGAATTATATTGGAAGTCCTAGGTGTTTTGTATTAAGAAGACTAGTCTTTAAACTGAGAAAAATAAAAAGGTCACAAGGAGTTGGTTGGTTATGATTAGTATAATGGCTTTATGACAAAATTTTATATATTTTATGTATAATTACTTTATATATAAAAACTTTATATATAATTATAGATGCCAAAAACTAGTGACTGAAAAAGCCTCACACAAAATCTATAGCCCAAGCAATGAGCTTCAACAAAGTAGCAATCAATACATTTTTCTTGAGAAAATTAAAGATTAAAGAATAAGAACTGTAATGAGATTGGAATTACCACTATTTTTAAGTCTCTGTCAAAGGTCAAACCAACAAAAAAGAAAAAGACAAGTTGGTTCACTTACCTCTTCAAAAAAGACTCAATCTAATAAAGCTTCAATTTACTGTTCTGCAAGTGGTATATTGCCACTGTGAAACTCTCCATGTCAGTGCATAAAGGCTGAATAAATAGATGAGGAGCCTCCTGGCATATGGGGAAAAAATGCAAACCAACTAATTGAATCCAGGCAGAATTATTTATATCTTGGTTTAAGAAATTTGTATCATACACAGAGGCAACAAAAGATTTACCAGTTTTCCTAATATTAGATACACTTGCAATACACACTAGAGTATTAAACTTTAATTTTTAACTGCACTCACTTCCCCTAGGACAAAGCCACAACAGCTAAGGAACCTTTTTTTCTATTTTAAATTTTTGATATAAACTTCTTACAATTCTTTAACTCTGAAACATGAGGCTTGACAAGCTGTTGCGTGAAGAAAGAAGTTAGCACAGAACTACCAGGAATGTGGTGGGAATTGAATTCAAAGCTTACAAACTTTTCACTTACGAAGAGAGTGCTCTAACACTACACCACAACCACATATAATTTATTACTAAATAACTTATTGACATTGCAAAACTCTGACATTCTACCTTTTTTGACTACCCATAAAACACACAAAATTTCATTCAAGAAACAACTTAGTATATCTTATGACCATAATTTGATAAAAAGGTTAAGAACTAATCTTAATGGTGTTCTAATTTTAGATTGAACCTTTTTGTGGTGCATAATATCCGAATGTTGTTACTATGAATAATGACATGCCAAATAGGCTTTGAAAAAAAGTTTTTGGTCTGAAGACAGTTCAGTATTTATTGATGCTGATTTCTAATACTGCCAATATTACTGATATAAGTATTGTCACTAAAGACACAGTCTAACAGTTCTATGCCGCAATTTCATCATCTGCCACTCTTTCTGCTTCTACCAGTTCCAGTGTTCATGTTGCTCTCAGAAAAAAGTAACGTAAGCAAAAGAAACCTATCAAAGATGGATTTCCACTTACAGGATACTTTAAAAATAAAATCTCTAAAAATAAAATCATCCAATCATGTAAAAAAAAAAAAATTACGATACACAACTTTATGTTACATAATAGTTTTCTTTATTGTTCCATTCAACAGAAAGTTTCATGTTAGCGGAAACCGACCTTTAAATAAAGACAGAGTATTGTGAGCAGCTTTAATCTAGCAGCAAAAAGATTTAATAAAGAGTATCATGCACTGAATGCCACAGACAAAATATTCTTGAGCTGGCATCAAAGAAAGAAACAAAAAACCTGATTTTTTGTGGGAACTATGAACTAAGCAGTAATTAATTTAGGTTTCTTTAAATTTTTTTATAAACCAATTAGTTTACATCCTTTTGATTTTTGTATTGTTACAATGGTGTTATTTTAAATTTTAAAGAAAAGTTAGGGGAAATAATAATAATACATTTTATATATTTTACTATAAGCTTTGAACATTAGCTATATCGAAACTTTGAATTTCAATTGTCTGGCATTATTTATATTACAATTGTCTGGTGTCATTTACATCAATAATAATAATATGGAACTATTTGTAAATATAATACAACAACAGTTCACTTAGAAGATGATTAAATGTATTTCCGCATAAAAAGTAACAATAAAACATAACAACATTTACTAATATTGTTATAAAAACTTTTTTTTTTAATTAATTGAGACATTGCTTTAATGGTTTTGATGAACAGATCATATTGTTTCAAACAATAAAAATAACGATGCAATGACTGGATTATAAAAATATGCTATACCATAATTCAAGCCAAATGATTTTCTGTAAATATTACAGGATTTAAAAAAAAAAAAATTATTATAGGATTTTAAAAGATTTTTTAAGTTAGAGTAAACAGAAAGTTTTAAATTTGTTACTTTATCATTTTAAAAACATTTCACCCAAAGTTACAAAAAGGACTAACTCAAACACAACAGAGGTTTTGACATTTAACCTTTTTTTTTTTTTTTTTGATGTTTTTTTTTTTAAATTTGAATTGAAATAAAATTTTAAATCAGTTTTATTATTTACTTTTATTTTAGTACTTACATTTACATGTATAAAATATTTTGAAAAAAAACTACTTACATTTTATATATAAAAACTTTATATATAATTATAGATGCCAAAAACTTGTTACTGAAAAAGCCTCACACAAAATCTAAAGCCCAAGCAATGAGCTTCAACAAAGTAGCTATCAATACATTTTGTTATATTTAATATTTAATATTTTGTTAAATTTCAGCAATAAATAGTTGTTATTATTATCATATTTCTTGAATGATCAATTGATTCAGTTAAAAATATGCTTATATTTTTGATAAATATGATATTTGATATAAATGATCTACATTTTATCTACATTTTAGTTTTGATATAAGGATTTTCATTGTATCTTTGATATAAGGATTTTCATTGTATTTTTGATATAAGATCTTTGATAATTTTGTTTTTTCAATCATTTTAGTACTTACATTTACATGCATAAAATATTTTGAAAAAACAAATATATAAGCCTGGTAAAAACAAGATTTTTTTTTTTATCAACTAATAAAAAAACATAAAATTTTATTTTATACAATTGAAAAACAATTGTTTTCAAATCTGAAATTAGTAAACTAAAAGATCTAAATAAAAGATAACAAACAAAAATGGTGAAATAAGATCTATATTTATATAAATGCATTTTTAAATTTACTTAATGTTTACTTAAAACATGTCAATTCAATTCACTCCATAATATACTGTACTACCATTTATTTAAAACAAGGCTTAAATTATGTGACCGTGAATTGTAATATCTGGAAATATTTCTGGTCATTAAATTCTGAGTTTATTAAAAACCGTTAACACTGTTTTAAAGAAACGGTCTATTTATCATATTGCGAATAAGTTTAAATAAGATGTAAAAGTATTTTATATCTTGCTTCATGATTTCTTTTATCTAAAATATTTGATCACCACTAAATTCCTTTAGACTGTTGTGATTAGCTGTTGTTTTTTAATAATTATATCATACTTTATTGTGCTTTATCTGTCTTTATCTTTCTAGTTTATCTGATGATTTATAAAACGAATTAAAATATTAAATTATAAATCATAATTTTTAATAATAATAAAAATAATAGTAATAATATGGTTTTATTATAAGATTTTATATAATAATTCAAGATCAATATAAAATTTTTTTTTTTTTAAATAACAGCCATTGAGTTTAGTGATCACAACAGAGTTTACGGTTTTTAAAAAAGTTAAAAATTTAAAGCATTTCCAGCTATTGCATTTCCTGATCACTAAATTCGAGCTCTGTAAAACCAAACATAATGTCAATCCAACTCACTCCACAACATACTGTTACTTAGCATTGATAAGATGGTTAGTTGTTTATTAGATTTATGTAAAAAACAATATATATATATATATATATATATATATATATATATATATATATATATATATATATATATATATATATATATATATATTATATATATATATATATATATATATATATATATATCAACCCTAGGAATTAAGAAAAATAAGGTCAAACTATCAGCATTAGGCCGATAAAAAATTGACACAACAGGGTTACAATAAAACAAAGAAATGAGGTCAGCGAATTTTTGCCGACCTTAAACACCTCAATACACACACACATATATACAAAGTCTTGGCCAGGAGGGCGTGCCATTTCACATCATAATATGGCCATGCAAATACTATTTGATTTTGAAAAGTTGACAACAGCTGTAAATATGTTTAAAAATTTGTATACATTTTAAAAATGTGAAAAAATTATCTTAACTTAACTATGAAGAAACTTAAAAAAAACTTATCGTAAAAAAAGCAAACATATCTTCGTTAAAAAAATAACAAAAAATAAAATAAATATACTTATAAAATAACTAAAACTAAAATGAAAAAAATAAAATTAAAACTTAACTAAAATAAATAATAAACTATAACGATAAGATTATTTAAATTACATTTTGAATAAATAACTTTGAATTGTTTATCTTTACTAATGCTTTTATAATATAATACTATGGGAAACCCTTTTTAAATAAAGTAACAACTTACATCTAACGATTTTTTAATAAATGCCCACATTTAAAAGTTAAAAAAAAAAGATTCTTAACAATTCTTTGCAGTAATGTAAAAAATACTTAAATTGTTGATTTAAAAAGTTGATATAATTTTTTTTTTTTTTAATTTAAAGACATTTATAATAAAAAATACATACATATAAATATAAAATACATACATATATAATAAAATAAATATAAATAAAAATAATAAAATAAAAAAATAAAATAATAATAAAAAAATAAAATAATAATAAAAAAATAAAATAAATATAAATAAAAAATACATACATATAAATATAAATATACATATAAATATAAAAAAAATATATATTATTTTTATAAAAAATCATTAGCAGTGATTTGACTTTATCTAAATGCCTTTCAATAATATAAAAACATAAGTAAAGATCAAAGTTGTTTAATTCAAATGGCTTTCAAAATAGTTTGTCTTTTTTTTCTTCTCGACAAAATTTTTCTACTTTTTGAGTGAATTAACTTTAATGATTCTTTACCCTTATAATAAAGTCGTCGCTTATAAAAATAATTTTTTTTTTTATAATCTTATATAATTAAATAATATAGACAAATATTTATACAGCTTTCAATGATACTTTAATTAAAATCATTAGCTACTTTATTTAAAAGCGTTTTGGTAATATAAAAACGTCAGTAAAGATAAACGTTTCAAAGTTATTTATTTTAACGTAATTAAAAACCATTTTTCAGCGCATTTATTAAAAACCGTGGTTAAATTGTCAAAGCAAAATATTATTTGCGTGTTCATATAAGGGCTTGAAATCGCGTACCTTCCTGTATTATATAAATACATATATATAAATCTCTCTCTCTTTATATATATATATATATATATATATATATATATATATATATATATATATATATATATATATATATATATATAAATATATATATATCTATATATATATATGTATATATATATATACATATATATATATATATATATATATATATATATGTATATATATGTATGTATATATATATATATATATATATATATATATATATATATATATATATATATATATATATATATATATATATATATAAATCTATTAATGCAAACAAAGCAAGCAAACAAGACAACAACAAAAAATTAATTGACTAAAAAATGACTTATTTACTTTGTTTTTTTTTAATATTAAAATTTTTAGTGACTTGAAAAAGTGATTTTGATTAACAAAAATATTTTACTTTATTTGAAAAATAACAAAAATATTTAGTATTAAATATTTTTAATTAAATATTTATAGCTATAAAGACAAAACACTTTGCTTGTTTATATGAATAAAGCAAAAAGGTAAATAATTTCAAATTAGTAAAATTAGACTTTAATTAATTTGTTTTATTATTAATAAAAAGAAAACCTAAGAGTTGGCTTGAAAGTTTTCATCAACTTGTAAACACTTGTAGAGCTAGTACAACACCTTTTTAAAAAATTTTTAAATCGTTTTGATTACCACCTTTGGATAGAGAATATTTAGAAAAATCAAAATTTTGGAATAGCAGAAAGAGTTCATATTTGGTATGATTGATAAAAAATATTAAGAAAGCAATGAGCAGATAAAAAGATGTATTAAGTCACCTGCTACGAAAATTCAATGTGAGCCTAATCTGTATGCTGAATTATTTGATAATAAAAATGGTAAAAAAATGGTCAAAAAATTCTCAAATGAAGTTTTTTGTCTGATGGCTGAACTACTAGTGCAACATATTATATTTGAATTAAATGTAAGATAAATAGTCTAACAAAAGACATATGGGAGAAGCTGAATCTAATCAAACTACTCATAAAGCCATCACTTCAATTTGAACCTATAGAGTAGGAATTGAATGTTAACAAAAAGGTTATAAGCAGTATTAGTACAGCCTAGTAAAATCTCTATAAGTACTTCATAGATATCTCAAAAGGTTTTATGCAAGGTAGCTAAATTTGCCTTATATAGTATATAATGTTTTATGTTAGGACTTAAAGCGATCCCAAATTGTCGAGACAAGTTGTGTTTATTTTAAAGAGAATAATTTTAAAAAAATGTTTGGGCAGAATTTTTTGAGGTAAAAAAAAAATAATAAATGTAAAACCAACAAAAACAAACTTTGTTGTTTTACTTGAAGCTCACTGTCTAGTAGCAATTCTGTCAAAGTCTTTAAAATATACGTGGCAATCTACAGACTAATTATTTAAGCGTGTTTAATTCCTAAGAGTTTTAGTAAATGACATCATTGTAGAATTTTTTTTTGAATCAATATTATTTGTTATTATTTTATTTGTTTTTTAAAATAGCGTTTATTATCAATCGTATGACTTTCCTATAAATTTTATAGGAAGCTAAACATAAGAATGTTTTTTTATAAAGCGCGAGAACCAAATAAAATTAAGATTTTTATATTACACTCTTAAATAAAATAAATATATAAAAAAGTCGTTGATCACCTTATTATATATTCTGAATCATTTTTTCTTTATGTGTAAATAATGTGAACTTTTTTTTAGTTTATCTAAGCCGTTTATTGCTATGACATTTTTGTTCTCCTATCAAAATGACATTTTACAAATTTTTAAATTTTTAATTAATAAATAATTTTGGTAAACGACATCATTTATTAGAGATAATAGCCAAATTTTTTAATTTATAGTTAGAAAATATTAATAAGTATGTCAATTTAGTGGAATTTGATAAATTTGGATGATTTGCATATAAATATTAAAGTAATTTTGTATTTTGCATTTGGATTTTGATAACTAAACAATTAAATTGTCGGCAACTCCATACCGTTTGAACCTCTTAAAAAAAAGACAAAAAAAACCTGTATGGATAAAAGAAACGAAATAGTTGACAATCGTACCAGCTATGAAAATTTGAACTTTGATATTGCTAAAACGTTCAAGTTAAGCCGTTTAAGTGTTGGAGCTGAACAATCGTGTAAATGTGGATATTGTAAAACTATGCTACTTGAAAAACAAAATTAAATTTTATCTAATATATTTCGCTTGATTAAATAAGTATATCGAGAATATGTAACCTGATGAAAAGTTTAACAAATAAGGGGTTGTCCATAATGTATGTACGCCTGAATTTTGACCCTTCTACCCCCCCCCCTTCCATTACACATTTTGCTATAGTTTTTTTGAGTAACCTTCATCTCCCTAAAATTATCTACACTCTCATATACGCTCTTTGCAGACCCTCTTCCCCACCCAAGCGTACGCACTTTATGAACAATCCCTAAATGCTGTTAATTAAACTTTTATAAGGTTAAAAAAAACAAAATAATTTTTTTAACAGAACCTTTATGCGGATAAGAATAATTTAACAACAATAAATATAACACAGAATTAATTTATAGCAATAAACAAGTTTAAAATGTCTTAAATATTTTAATATTTTTAATGCAAACTTCGTAAAAATAACAAAATAATAATAATTTAAAATAACTAAAAAAATTCTATAGTAATTTATGATTAAAAAAAATAAACGTCTATATATAATGATAAGCAACTAAACAAATTCTTTAATAATTTATAATGGAAAAAAAAAAATCTATAATTTGTTAACAAAAAAAAATTTTAAGATTACTTATTGAAATTCTACAATGACGTCATTTAGTAAATTTCTTTAGGATTAAACACATTTAAATAAATTATAAAGTCTGTAGATTGCGGTGTATATTTTAAAGACTTTGAAAAAATTGCTACTGTGGAGACAGCAAGCTTCGAGTAAAACAACAAAGTTAGTTTTGTAGGTATACATTTATTATTTTGTTTTACTTAAAAATATCCTGCCCAAACATTTTTTTAAAATTATTCTATTTAAAATAAACACAACTTGTCTCAGCACTTTGGGATCCCTTTAAGTGTTATTAGTATATGAAGTATATCTAAATATTTTGTTCAAATATAATAAATAGTATAACTAAATATATTGTTCTTAAACATACAAAGATGCTAGCCAACTTTTGTAGAAAACCATTTAATCATTCAAGTTTGAAGATAGCAGGGTTCAAAGCATTGTTTTTAAGAATCTCATACTGTCAACAGAAATTAAGCCAAAACCTATGATAAAAAATAACTATGATGTCTCGGGAATACCTAGTTTTTGAAGATGATGTACAGGCTGAACCCCAATAAATCTTTGCACAGCTTAAAAAATAATAATAACCTCAGACAGTAAAGAAAGGGGAGGGGGAGAAGTTCAATATAAAAGTACGTATACACAAAAAAAAGTTCTTTGTAGTTGTTTGTTTATCTAATTTATCATAAATTAACAAATACTTGTTAATTACTAAATATTTTTGAATAAATAACAACATTAAAAAAACAACAACCCATGACAAGATAGGATGACAATTGGGAGGAGGATGGGGTGAACTTGTGCCTGAAGAAAATGAAAAAACAAAACAAAACAGAACGTCATCTTTGTCCATAATTTGCCATTTAATCAATAAGGTAATTTTTTGACTATAGAGTCTAGTTTGCCAACATAAAAGAATGTATACATAGGTTAGAGAGATAGTATCCTCCTACACACACACATCTCATCCCTCATAGCACTGGACAAGTTAATTTATCTATTTGGTCATTAAAAAAAAATTAGCAAATGTGTAAACCTAGAAATTTTTTAAAAAATTTGCATGGCAACAGAGGAAGGTCAGACTCTATGATTTTTTAACAAAATGTTAAAAAATAACTAAAATCAACATGTGTCTAACAATCTTGAAAATATAGTAATGCAACTAAATATTACCTAAATGTTGATAATGAGTTGCGGGATCCATTACTTCATTGATCTGTGCTGGTATATCCATCATTGATGTTCCAGTTTTTTGCCTTTGAGAGCTGTACCGTTTTGGTTTATCTCGAGGTACTAAATATATTAGAATTTAAATATAAAAAAATTGGAGCCCTCGGAATTAGGAAAAATGAAGTTGGCAATAAACTGCTGCCTATTAACTGTTAAGGTTGGCAAAAAAATTTATACACAAAGGCCTTTCCATAAAACATAGAAACAAGGATGACAATTTTTTTGCTGACCTCAAACACTTTTAGCTTAGCAGTTGAGTCAATATTGCCAAATGCCGATCTTAATTCTAAGGACAAATTTATTTAAACAATGCCATTGCATGTATATAAAATATATATATATACCTCCATCATCAGGACTATTAACATCTTCCAAAGGAACTAAAAAAAAGAGCAAAATTATTATTTTTGAATAAGTATTTTTATTTGTTCAAATATTTAATATTTAGTGTCTACAGAACAAAGCAAAACAACAAAAAAAACTTTATCTTAAAACAAAAAACAACAACAAAAACTGCAATCTTTATCATATTTGAAAATAAGTTACTTAATCTAAATAAATATTTAGATATTTATGTGTATATAGATGTTTAGATATTTGTGTGCAAATATTTATATTTATGTGTATGTCAATATTGACATACACACAAAATAAACAATATTAAAGTTTATCTTTTTCATTCTTTTATTAAGATATATAGTCTGATAAAGAGAATGTTCTCTTTTGTTGGCAATAACAAAAAGTAACTTTTGAATAACTAGCAAAAATTAAAAAATTAAAAAAAATATTTAAGAGTAAAATTTTAAACGACATAATAAATAATAAACAATATAATTATACCTTTAATTATAACAATTGTTATTTAAAAATTAAACAAAAAATTAATTAATTAGAAAATATTTTTTAATCCTATTCTTAAACAGAGCTTGAAAAAGGGGCCAGACATCAACATCTTTCTAGTTTTGTAGACATTAAATCTAAGTGGAGCAAACAAACATCAACCATTTTTTCTAGTATAGTAATAAATGGTTTGTTGAATAGTGATTAATAAAAAAGTTTTAAAAAAAATATATAAATATAAAAAGGGGTAAGTAATATTATATATAATATAAGGTATAAAAGGAAAAATGTGCTCCCAATGTACTATAGAAATTAACTTTTTATTGTAATTTTAATTTATTGTTTAGCTGTTGCTCGCGCAACAGTACTGTTGTTTTAATTATTCTCTAAATGTCACTGTGGTAATTTCTGATTGATTGATTTTTTTTTTTAATTTAATGATACCTGTTCAAACCTTATCTCTTATCAATGTATGTGTGCTCAACTGCATCCATATATCAGTTGATGAATGTGTGTTTTACTGTGCCTATCTCTATATCAGTCAATGTACGTACACTCATTGCGCCTATCCTTATATCAGTTGGTGTATGCGCACTCACTACGCCTACCCCTAAATCAGTTGATGTATGTAAATAATAAATAGCAATATAACTTTAGGTTATGGAAAATAAAAAATTAAAGCAATGGTACCATTGCGCTAGCCACAACTTTTTTTTGTTTATGTACAACTCCAATTTTAAAAAGGTTACTGACCTATGCATATAAAAATGTTAAGCTTTAAAAAATGATAACTGGCACATTCTTATAAAAAAGTTACCAAGACATGCTTTAAAATAATATCAAAATAATACTTTATTAAGCACACAATTTACTATTTGTGTGCAATGATTACTATATTTAAAAAAAATAAAGGAATAGCTTATCATGTATATCTACATAAATAACTCTATCTTGGTAATTTCAAAATACTTAAAAACTCGTTGTTTTTTTGTAAAACAGAGTCAATGTCACAGAGATCATTAAAAAAATCAAAGTTTTCAAATGACTTTTCCAATTTAAAAAAGTATAATATAACAATATATAAACAAAATAAAGTGTTATGAAATCATTAAAATTAAAAAATAACACACCAGTTACATTTTCTTTGCTCTGTTCATTTTCATCTTCCTCACTTTGACTTTGCTTAATCTTTTTGTCACGCTCTTGATCTGCCTTTTCTCGAGCTTTTTCTTGCAGACGAGGTGGTAATTCTTCAATACGTCTGCGACGACTACCATTAATAAAATCTTTTGATTTTTCAGAAACCTTGAAGTTTTCATCAGTACTGCTATGATCATACTCTTTACCATCTTGTCTTTAAAACAAATTAAAATAAATGTTCAGTATACTATCAATACATAACTTCAATTTATGTGTAGGTTCACTTTAAAACAATTTAAATCAGTATTAGACAGCTTCATTTTAAGGGTAAGAAAAGATCTAAAAACCATGGAAACTCATCTGCTGCAAAGACCCTTTTTTTATTAGCAGAATTTTTTGTTTTTTTTTGAATTATTATCATTTTTAGCAGTTGCTCAAGTGCCTCAATGGTATTATTTTAGACTTTTTTTTATACCCATTTTAAAGTCAATATTTAGCACAATTGAGCTAGTTCTGTATGTCAAAACAGTTCAACTTTTTTTTCCAGTTATTGGTTAAAAGAAACAAATTGCATAGTGATTTTATTAATTGAAATATTTTATCTACAAATTTCCAAATAAATGCAACTTTTTAAAATTTGTGCATCTTGCTGTAAATGTTCAAAAACACCAGATATAGCATAAAACGTTAGACAAACTTTATTATGATTGTTTATCAAAAAAATTATTTTACATATTTACAAATTGTTTTTTTGTTTTTCTTGGTGGTTTTGCTTTTTCCTCCATATTTCCTTTTGTAGTTGTGTGAAAATAACACCGAATCTTGTCTCTTGCCTACCTTTCTGGCAATATCAATGTAGTCCTTTATAAGTTTAATGATTCAGAGCTATCACACAACACAACAAAAAATTATTTATCTCACTTTTAGAGGTTTTTTGTAGTAACCTTCTGGACTCAAATATATAACTCTGAACTCAAGATGATCAATCAAAGATAAACTCTGAACTCAAATATATAAACAGTTTTAAGTATAAAACTTTTTTTTTCATAAAACTGTTTTACAAGCATCTGGTCTTTTATGTTTTAAATATTGTTTAACATAACTATGTCATTTTCTCAAAATTGCAAACTACCCGCAGACTCATTTTGTTATATTTGTGGTTATATTATTGGGTCAAAACAACCAAAACATCAATAAATGAGTTGGATTAAGCTAAGGACTGAAAATGCTGCATACTTTGGGATCCAAATAGGTGATCAGGATAAGAAATAGGCTCCTTATGTGTCATGTGGTACTTGCAGATTAGCTTTGGAGGTCTGGCTATGGGTATATACAATGCAATAGGTGATTCAGCCAGAGAGGATTCTGTTACCACCCTTGCATATTAAACTGGGGCTAAACAAATAATTTGTCAAAGCACTGGATCCACAATCACCAGCTTTCCAGTCCATATGTTCCATGTTTTTTAAGTTATCGGATGCAAAACTGAAAACCAGAATTTTGATTGGACCGCAGGTAATTTGCAGAGTCAGATGAATTATAAACTAATGTTTAGTTTTGAAAAAAATGCATGGAATTCAAGCATGTAGTGAAGGGAATTGAAGGCTACAAAGAATAACTAAAGAATTCAGTGACAACATATCACGCTCTTAGATGTTGAATGTCGATCAAGCTGCACTTTTTGCACTCTCATCTAAATTTCTTCAGACCAAATTTAGGAGCAGTATCTGAAGAGCATGGCAAGATTATATGGCACCTCCAATTTCATATAGAACAGATGAAAAATGCACATAACTGCATCTTTTATAAAATAATGTTGCGCTGTGTCATTAACAACAACCAGATGAAAATCAACCTCCTGAAACTTTATATAGAAATTTTTGCAAGTCCAATAATCTGGGCCACAAATATTCTGTGACCATAGGAATATAAGCTTAGAGGCTTCGATCAATTGAAATTTAAAGAATTAAGGACCTTTATGTTGGCTCTCATTCAGGTTAATGGGTATTCATCCACGCTATGAAATTCATAGTTTTTGAGTAATTCTTCTCTTCACATTTTTTTTCAGCTAGAGCTAGCACAATAAGATATTGTGATAATGATAATGTGATAAGTGCGCCATTATGTGAAACTATATGTGTCATTATTTATTAAAAATCTAAACATTTACTGATATAAAACAAATTCCTTTCTTTTGCTATGAAGCTACATATTTAGCAATTATACTCTTAATTATGGAACCATGCTGCATATGACTTATTTCTTCCCCAACAGCTGTATCAGCAGTTATCTTAAGAATTTTTTTGGAAGTAGAACAGTATTATGTTTTTGGAGCTTTTTCTTCAATTCTTGATCAGGGTATGGAACTCACTGTCTGACATGGTTTCATGTAAACTTGATTTTATTTCAAACTTAGATAAACTCATGTTAACAGAAGAAAGGTTCCTTTTATCTATTCAACCTATTCTAGCTTTTATCTAATAACAACAACAACAAAAAACTCTACTAATAAAACAGGGGTCTGTGCATCAGATAAGACTTCATCATACTTCATCATCTTCTTTTCAGGACTTCAAAATGAAGCATTATTATTAATACTTCAAACTTGTGTACATTCACTTAAAATAAAAGAAGTCAAAACAATTGTTGTATTCAGGTGAAAAAAAGAAAAAAAAAAGTTAAAACTAAATTATCTTTAATAAACTTTTTAATAACACACACATATCACTACAAAAAATTGACTAAAATCAAATTTTATTGAACCATTTCAATCTTTTATAGAAACCATAATAAAAACTTTAAGTATAGACTTTGTATATACACTTTGTTTTGTTATACACTGTTATACGCATATACACTTTGTTCTGTTTTTATTTAAATTTACATTCAACTAATGATTAATGCATGTAATAATTAATTTATTATAATTAATTTATTACAGTGAATAAAAGAATTGAATTAAAAATTGAAAATGAAGTTTTATCGGTAGAATAAAATTCATCAAATATTGGAAGTTACTACTTTGGTATTTTTGTATATAAGTTGTATTTTAAAACAAATATAAATAAAAACACACATTAAAAAAAATTGTAGATGACAATTGGTTGGTGAATAAATGATGAGTGAATTCATTTAATAAATTATAACTTTATATAAATTAAATTTTATAATTTGTAAAGCAAGCTAGCAAATAAAGTATTTAGTTAAAAAACACACTAAATAACTCACTTTTTAATGTTGTTGTTGGTTCTTACTGTGCCAACCTTTTCATTTCTAATAAAAAAATTTTTATCTACTTTATCAGGATCTTCGTGTCTATTCTTTGTATGTGCCAAATCTTTATTTTCATCCTTCAACTTTTTGTTATATGGTCGACGAGTATTAGGTGGTCGAGTTTTGTTTGGATTTACTTTTATCTCAAACTCTGAACTCTGATCTTTCTGTCTGCTTTTATTATTATGAGGACGACTAACTCTATGGTCATTTGAGTTTATCCATTCATCTACCTTGTCTGGTTGCCTTCTATTATTTGGCTGATTATAGTTTTTATTATTTTTTTCTGTATATTCATTTTTTTCTTTGATATTTTTATACCCATCTTTATTTTTGTTTTGATTGTTGTTGATGAAATAATCCTTAAGCTGCCTTTTTTTTGTGGGTCCATTTTGTTTTCTTATTTCATCAGGATCATAAGCATTTTGCTGTTAATAAAACACAGTTAAAAAAGTTTTTATGTAGATGATGCTATGTAAAAATTTATTTTTATAAACTTTTTAATAACTTATTTATAAATAAATAAATAAAGTTAAATTATGAAAATTCAAAACTAAGTTTAAAAAAAAAGAAATGCAACAAAACTTATCGCTTTAACTATTGCATATTTTTTAAATTATTTTAAAACTAAAAATTTTTAACCTTTTTTAATTAAAAGATAAAACCTTTAATTAAATTTTATTTCTATTATTTTTATTTTTCTTTTTATTTCTATTAATTTAACTTTACTTTTATTTCTATTAATTCAATTTGTATTTCTATTAACTCTATTTTCACTTCTACTAATTTTATTTTTTGTTTCTATTAATTTTATTTGTATTTCTATTAATTTTATTTGTATTTCTATTAATTTTATTTGTATTTCTATTAATTTTATTTATATTTCTATTAATTTTATTTGTATTTCTATTAATTTTATTTGTATTTCTATTAATTTTATTTATATTTCTATTAATTTTATTTGTATTTCTATTAATTTTATTTTCATTTCTATTAATTTTATTTTTATTTATATTATTTTATTTTTATTTATATTAATTTTATTAATATTTATATTATTTTATTTTTATTTATATTGATTTCATTTTAGTAAAAAAATTGATTTAAAAATTTTTTGAAAATTTTGTAGAACAATGTCTAATTGATATTAGCATTATAAAATTTATAAAATCTTCAGAAAAAAAGTAATTTCATTTATTATCTCTTTAATAATTAATTTTTTTTATTTATTCAATAATTTATTTACCTCAATTTCCCATTTCTCTTTAGGACGTTGTTCAGATTCTACGAATTTATCATGCTGCCATCGATCAACCTCACTTTTGTCCCATAGCTTTTTTTGATTAAATCTTGGCTGCCTACAAAATATAAAACAACCTTAAAATGCAAGTGCAATAATTAATCAAAAATATCAGTCCTGGAAATAGTATCCAATCAACTTAAGAAAAAATTATGTTTTGATTTCCCAATATCAACTCTGGTCAATCAAATTTGATCGGCAAGAATTTAAATACCTTCAAAAACAAAAAGTTGAAGTTAGCGACCTAATGTTTTTGATAATTGGAATAAAAATAGTTTTAAGAACATCTTTAGTTTACAGTATGAAAAGAGCGAAAAAATATTACTGAATAAGAAAAAACACAGAATAATAAAAAAATACCAAATAATTTTGATCGGCCAAACAAACATTTATTTTGCCAATCAAAGGCTCAAAACGATGTAATAATTTTTGTTTTAAGTGTTAAAATTGATTCAATAGAATGTATTAATATACAAAATACAACAGACAATTACTTTACCCAAAAAGACAAAAAAAAGTAAAAGTTTTTACTTTTATTTAAAGAAAGATACTTTTCTTTTCATATTATTTTGAATCATCCAAAACAAATAATAGTTTTAATAAAAATGATATTTCTACCTATTAACTCAATATTTAAACCAAAAAAATAGGCTGAAAATAAAAATTTTACTTTTACTTAGCAGATGCTTTAGTTAAAAGTAAATATTAAATTTTTTAACGAATAAAGTAAAACTTTACTTTTTTCTTAGCAGGTTGTTAAAAAACTATAATTTATTTTGGGCAAATCAAAATAATATGCTAAAGTGGCTATATATGAAGTACTTTCAAAATAATGTGCTAAAATGACCGTACGGCTGTAAATGAAAAGATGTATTGAGAGTTAAATTATATTTTATTAACAAATTTTTAAATTAAATCTTTAATAAAATTATTTCTATTTGACAGAATCATTTTATAAACAAATGAAAAAAGTAGATGATGGTAATTAAGTAGTTGTTGTGGATATTGCCGACTCTAACTATTTAGCATACTGCATCATTTTTTTTTCAAGAACTACCACTAACTAATCATAAAAAAGTAACATTTTTGTGATTGTAGTTTTCTTTATTTAGTTTAAGTGGAAATTGCTATTACAGATATACTTTCAATGTATTACATAAAATAAAATTATTTATTTTTCACTGATTAAGCTAACCTGACATAGATAAATAAATAAAATAACAATAAATAAATAAAAGAAACCAAATGCAGATGCAACAGTAATCATAAACTTATTTTTTTGTTTAATGTTACAGAAAAGCAAAATATCAAACTTCTTAAGTATAAATAACTGTAATCTAATAGTCTTGCATTATTAGATGGTATGAAAGAATTGGTAATAGAAGTTTAAAATCTAACCTTGAGACTTCTATGTTTATATCAGCAAATCTATCATCATGATCCCAAAATCCTGTGCGTCTTGGTACAAAACTTGCCTTTCCATTTTCATCTTCTGGTATGTCATCTGCTGCCTAAATGAATCATAGATTGAATATTGTTTAGAAATCAAAAACTTAGAAAATGAAATAATTTTTGTAAAGAACAAAATAATAAAACATTTTATATAGTACACACACATATAGCATTCTATAGATTTATCTAGCAAATAGTGTTTTATTCAATTCTATCTATACTATACAATGTCTTAAATATAGTGTCTATATAACAGTGTCATAAATGTCACTATGAAAAACTTTTTTAAATAGCATTATATACAAATTACAAAAACAAAAAATATGTTAATGTGCAAAATGCATCATCATGACAGGTGCATACAAAAAACAATATTTCTATTGATGACAACTGTTTTTATTAATTAATCAGCAAATTAATAAAATATTTAAAAGAATGTATCATTAAAAAAATTTTTATAAAAAAAGTATACCTATATTAACGTATAAAACTTATAGAACTTTTTTTTACCTAGGTTAGGTTTTGCTGGGCAAACAAAAAAATAAAATACTGATTTAAACCCATATTATTTGTTTCTTATATGAATCTTAATTAATGATACACTTATTTTAAATGGTTTTGAGAAAACACCATAAAACCCTGAAAATGGTTTTTTGCAACTAATAATACTTTATAAAGGCAACAAATAGAGCTTTACAAAATCTTTTAAATGTTATTTTTTAAATAGTACTTCATAAATTTTTTTTAAAAATCTTTCACATTTACATTGACATTTGTAGACCCACACCTTTGCTCAATGGTGCAAAATGTTAAAAACTACAGACCTTTGCATTAAATCTAAAGAAATTTCTGTTTCATACTCAAAACAAAAACTAACTTTTCAGTGACATATTCAGGCAGTTTTGGCACTGGTATATCAGTTAGGGGCGCTCAAACTAATCAACTCCAGCTTTCAGTTACCAAATCAAACAACCAATTATGCAAACAACATGCAACAATCAATCTTATATCAAAATTTTTATTTAAATAAATTTTGTATTTTTGTTATTTAATTCAACTAATGAAACATTTTATAAGATTATATAAGTAAAAAGGACGAAAAATGGAATAAGATGGAATAAGATACTGCATAAGTCTTTAACTTGTAAAATAATAAACTCTTTAAATTTTAAAAAAATTGTCCATTTTCCACAACTTTTTTGTCTTTTAAAAAAATAATTAATTACAGCTTTTTGAATAAACCATCTATTTTTGATAGCTTTTTTGTTTTTAAAGAATGTTTTCAAACATCTTCAATACGAGGCTTAGTGTCAGATTTTGACTTCGTTATTGTCAAAAAGAGGCAAACATTTAAGCACCTCTATTGCACGTGCAATCTCTGATAATTTTGGCTTTCAGGAGGCAAATCGTGTGACATTTCATCAATCTCATAATTTTTTCATCAATCATCAATCTTAATGTATGCATATGCGTACATACATATATACATACATACATACATACATACACACACACACACCAATGGTTGTCGAAGTAAGTATTTCATGTTCCAGTACAAAAGTCAAGTATTACTAGAAACCAGAGTAAAAAATCTATCCCTGAACCATATATTTTTATCTATCTACCAATTGTTGATTAAAATGGCTGATCAAAAAAGTTTGTAAGCTAATGGAAAAACCCTGAAAAAAATATTCACTATCAAATAATTTAAAATTTTTTTACTAATACATTAAATAAGCTGTAAAGTAGTACACTTTAAAGCGTAGTAATACTGATGTAGTAGGTAATTAATTGAAGTCTTTCTCCCTCTAAACTTTCTTTTTCTTCTTTGTTTTTGGTGTTAACTTATAACTTAACTAATGGTAACTTGCAGTTTTGTTGGAAGTGAAACAACATTTTTGTTAAAGCGTTTATGATTAATAAAAATGCTTAACAAATAACTATTTTGTAATAAATTTATAAAAAAACTTTCTTTTAAAGTAAAGAAGTGGAAAGTAAAGCTAGGAGCTTTTTGATTAACAGATTTTCTTGATCTATGATACCAATTGTTTCACTTGTACAGATCTCAAAATCTATATTTATGTAACTGTCAACAGCTAACTCCTAATCTAATAAACTTAGTTTGTTGATGTTCTCTTCAAGCAATTTGAAAGGATCAGCTTCACCATTTGTATTTGCAATCAGTATTTCCTACAAGAGGCCTTCCTTTCTAAAATAATTCTTTACTATGTTTGTTGATACAGCGCCCCATGACCTGACCAATATGTTCATAGCTTCAAGAATATTATTCTTTGGGGGCGTTTTATCAGCATCAATATATTTGAACTAGCGCCTTACAACATTCATGCAATAAAAAGACTTTAATGTTCTTATGGCTCCCTGGTCCTATAGTTGAGTTTTGGAGGTTGTGTTGGGTGGTAAAAATATTAATTCAACTAGTATGAAGTTGTCAAGATTAGGATGAGCTGTGCATTTATCTACGATTAGAGCAATTTTTCTACCCTCAGCATTGAACTTTACATCAAGACTTTTTACATAACCAGTAAAAACTTTGCCCTAAAATCTTTTGACAGTACAAGTCCCAAAGTCAATCCTGGAGTTTATCCAGGATTGACTTTGGGACTTGTATTGACAAGGTAAGCTTTTGACACCTTTAAAACATTGTGGTTTTTCTTCCTTTCCAATGATCAACATGGCAGCTTTATGCTAACTTCATACCCTGCTGCTAGGCCTGTTAAATGAACTTTGCTAAAGTTTCCTGCTGCAAATCATTCACCTTTTAGATAAAAGTTTTTTGTCAGAAGCTGTTAAGAAAATAAACCAAACTTGACAGCGCCGTAAGTATCCTTTAATTCATACTAGAGAGGATTGTCGGCAAAAGGGTCTGCTCCCAAATTGCTGTCATTTCTTCTGTCCACGACCTTTCCTTGCTAGAAATATTTTGAAAAACAACATTACGTCTATTTTTCTATTAATCTAGACGTCCTTTTGAAGCCTTAAAATCCATTATGTTGAGTTCTTTTGCAAAACCTATATTTCTCCTATTAGGGAGAAACCTATATATAGCTTTCTCCCTAATGATGTGTCTATCATTTGGTACATTTTGTTCGTGTGCGATTATAAACCATACAATATATACAGCTTTATCAACGGAATCATGTTTTACAAAACTCAACTTTTGTCTCGTTGCTCCAAAATGACTAGATTTTTTAATGATTATGTCTTCTTTATACTTAATCCAGTAAGTTAAAGTGTTTTGAGGAAGCTTTTGGCTACATTCTTTTTAGTTTAACCATTTTCCAAATCTTTAAAAGATATTTTCTTATGATTGTCAGCACCAGAGGCGTAACTAAGGGAAGACAGAGGAAGATACTGCCTTGGGACCACAACATCCAAGGGGCCTTGGCCTCTACCCTATATAAGAGCTCCCAAACCCCTCTTTTTAGACAGGAAGTAATTTTATGAGTTTGAGTATTCTGACATGAGTTATTCATGCCATTGTAAAGTTTTGCTTCAGGGTACAAACATAAGTGTCTCAGAACTTATTAAAAAAATTCAAGGTAAGATGCTCTGCTCTTCTTATGTTCTTCTAATAGAAAGGTACCTATTGAACTGAATATTTGATAAAATATTTCTACAAAGTTTAATTTACCAATTATTTACCTCACAAACACAAATCAAACTTCTTTTTCTTATTAAACACAGTGTTTCTTGCACTAAAACACTAAGAACGAGTTAAAACATTTAATATTTATATTACAGATATTGCAAGCAAAATTGCAAAATGTAAACAAAAAGAAAATTTAAAACTGGAGCATCAAATAAAAAAAAGGAACAAAGAAAAGCAAGATTTAATTACAAAAACATGCTAAAATTGATGCATTTTTTCTAACAGAAAATAAACCTTCAATTAGCAACAGTGAAGCAACTACTGATGATAAACCATCAATAAATATTAATAACGATGATAATTGTGCCATAGGCATAAAGACAACCTTTGAAAATAGCAAATGCATAGTGCATACTTGTGCATTAAATATTGTAAAAGATGTTTTAAATAATAAAAATAAATTAGTGCTATCACCAAATTATACTAATGAACAAGTTGATGATCTTGACACAAACTTAAATTTTAATAACTTTGATTTGTACGACTATATTGAAAAAACAGTTTCTGAAAATGAAAAGAAGATTATTATCGATTTAGGTCCCAAGCATCCAAAAAATTTTGATTTCCGGGTGATCCAAATCAAAATAATCAACCCTTTTCCTCAAAGTATTCTTTTTAAACAACCCACAAAGGGAAAATCAATTAAAGCTTGGCTTAGCTATTCAATAAAATTAGATGCTGTTTATTGCGAACCTTGTTGGATGTTTTTTATACAAGACAAAAATATCAAAAATTGGCGTAAAAGTATTAGAGACTGGAAAAATTCATCTAGTTTGACATTTGGAAAAATAATGCAGGTATTGACATGGCAGCTAAAAACCTTGTAAAACAAGAAAAAGGATTTTGGGTAGAAGCTGAGCATCGATTGTTTCAAATAACCCTTACATCAGCTAGAAATATTATGGCATTTCGGGTCATAATGAATTATCAGAAGAATCATATAATAGAAAATTTCAAGAAATATTGGTTATATTCTAGGAGAACATGATACCTTAATGAAACGTTTCTTAAATAAAGGGGAAATTAAATATCTGAGTAGCACAATACAAAATGAAATGATCGAGTGCTCTGGAAGTATGGTTGAAAAAGAAATAAAAGAAAAAATAAAATCTGCCCCATTTTTTTTCTATCATGACAGACACAACAATTGACTCAAAAAAGAATATGCTAAGTGAAGTTTACAGATATGTTGAAAATGACGACAATGGAATTCCACCTAAAGTAAATACAAAAGGATCATATTTAGGATTTCAAGAAGTAACCTCACGAGATGCTACAGGTTTTAAAAATATATTAATACAATCTATGGAAAAAAGACAAATTGATAAACTGATTGGGCAAGGTTATGACAGTGCTGATGTTATGTAAGAAATATACTAAGGTGTTTAAATAAAAATGAAAGAAGCTCAACCAAATGCAGTCTATATTCATTGTAATGCTCATAATTTGAATCTAGTGATAAATAAAATTATAAAACATATTCCAGAAATATTAACTTTTTTGCAAGAGTACAAGAAATATATTTTTAAATATATATTTCTTGTACTCTTGAAAGAAATAAATATATTTTTAAATATATATTGTCTTGTTTTATTGATGAAAGTGATACTACAATAAAAACTCTCAATCCAACTTGATGGGTTGAAAGATAGAAATCTATTAAATCAAGATTTATAGACATACTTAAAGCAATCAATAAAATTATTTTGACTTCTCAAAAATCAGAAGAAAGTGAAGCTTTGGATATAAAAAAATCGATTTCAAACAGAATTTTTGGTTATTTTACAATTTGTAAGTCAAATATTAAATGAATTTAACCCAGTAAGTTTACTTCTTCAAAAATAGAATAGATTTTAATGGAAGCCATTTATTCGTTGGAAAAATGCACACTTAAAATACTTAAAAATAATTATGATTTGTTTAAGAGTGATGCAAAAAAAATGGCGGAAGTGTATGGAATTAAAACTGATTTTAAACCTAAACAAACACACTCAATTCGTAAGAAATTTTTTGATGAACAGCATTTTGAAGAAAATTTTAGAAAAAGTCAAAAACAGTTTTTTATTGACAGTATTTATAAGAAAACTTTTGATTTGCTTTTATCTCAAATTGGGAAAAGATTTAAATCTCTAATAGAATTAAGATAATTTTTTAGCTTTTTAGAACTGTCTAATTTGTTAGAATGTAAAGATTTGGAAATAATTTGTCTCAAAATTTTTACAAAAAATACAAAAATTTTATTACACCAAGTTTGGAATATAAATTAATGGCATTAAGAAACAAGAGTAACATGGTGGAAGAAGTTAACAAATGTGTTGATGTAAAAGAATTATTGGAAGTAATTTTAAAATGGGGATTAAAATCGAACTATTCAAACATTACTGCGGCTTTAATGATTTATTTAACTTTACCAATATCAGCAGCATCAAACAAAAGGAGCTTTTCTAAAATGAATTTAATTAAAAATTACTTGAGAAATACTATGGCAACAAATAGACTTAAATATTTATCTATTTTATCTATTGAAAATGCAATTGCAAAATCACTTAATTTAGATAGAGCTCTAGAAAAATTTGCCCATTTAAAATTGCGCAGAAAATTATAAATTTAAAATTATTACATTATATTGTTTATGACAAAATTTCTTTCATGTACATCTTTGTATTTTGATGTAAAATATAATATAACTCAGATTTTCAATTAAACTATTTTTTATAGGTCATTACTGTTAATTAAGTACCTTATTAGCAAAATTAGGAGCCAGGAGCAGGGGTCTCATTGTGTCTTGGGACCTCAAAACTGAAGTTACGCCTTTGGTCAGTACTGTCTTCTTTAGCATAGATGTCATGTTGAAATTTTTACTGCACAACATTTAATGAGTTCAACTTTTTATATATTTTGATGTTATTTTTTTTTTATATATATATTTTTTTACAATGCATCGACATCTTGAGCTGAAAAAAACTTTGAATAACTGAAAAGGTGTTTGTCAAAGGGAGCAAAAAATTACTTTGAAAAAACAAAATTTTGAATTACTGCAGGTTTGAATAACTGATAGATATTTGCATGAGTTTTAAGGGAAAAATTTAGAGGGAATGAAAATTACTTTGAATAAATGAGAAATTTAAATAAGTGCCAGTTCAAACAACCGGGAGTTTACTGCATTACTATTATAATAATAATTTTTTAATGATAAACATCAATCAAGATTAATCTTTAATAAAGTTTTAAATATGACTGATCCTTTTTTAAAAATGACTGATCCTTTTCTTTGTTAAAATTAAACCTGGCATTATTGTTCGTAATATATAAATATATGTTCAAGTTTTTAAGCAAGATATCCCAACTAATTGTGAATCAAAAGAAAGGTCATAATCACAATGCCTAATGTATGGTCTTAGTGCATACAGTGTAATAGCCACTTACAATCCTCACTACCAATAATTTTTTGAACCTCTTTTACAATCCATGGTTTACTTTCAGTAATTTATTGAACTTCTCTTGCAATCCTAGGCTCACTTTCAATAATTTATTGAACCTCTCTCTATGTATTTTCATATTAAATATAAGATAACTTTCATTTAGATCAGCTTTAAAACTTTGCACCTAATATGGAGATTTTAAGTGCATTTTTTTTAAAAATAACTATGGATTTCATAGAGTACAATAACCAGGAGTAAAAAACTCATTTATTGGATAAACTCATAAACTCATTTGTTTTTAAAAAAATTTATTAACTGGATAAAGTTTAATCAAGCAGATAATTAACACTTTAAATTAACCAGGCGCCATGAATGTATGAACAACCAGGTACCATAAGTGGATGGTTTCTATGAGAAATTTGTGGTAGCTTAAAAGTTACTGGAAATGAAGGAGATTTTTGTCCATCAAAGACATCTTTAATCTTGTGGTTAAAAAAGAATGATTTAACAATTTAAAAAACTTTCCAATAATACAATAAATAAAGAGAGCATATGGAAAAGGCCAGCATGCATCAGATCAGCATCCCAGACTTTATTAAAAGCTTTTGATATGTTAACAGTAACAGCCCTTGTCTCATTGCTTTCATCTAATGTTCAATAAAATCTTTCTGTTATAATGGTTAACAAGTCAGCAACACAAGATGACCAAAAATAAGTTAATTTAAATATTGAAAACATTAATTATATAAATTAATTAAACAATAAAATAATTAGAAAATCTAAACAAAAAAACGAAAAAATAATTAAAAAAATGACAAAAGCCATTTTTCAAAAAACTTGCAGATTAATTATAGTTTCAAAGTAAATGACTTTGTTTGCAAAACAAAAGTTTACAAGCTTTGTCCCAAAAAATTTCAACAGGATGAAATATTTCAACCAGTAGAACTTCCATTTTCATTATGTTTTCATTGATAAACTGATAAATGAAAGATAATTTGCAGAAACTTATTTAGTTTTTACTTAAAGCAAGCTTAATACCATTGTAAACAAGAAAATTTATTTTATTATTTGCCAAACAATCTAAGATAAACAATATATAAAAGACATGCAAGATTCCTGCATAAAATGTAGCCCCTACATATTATGTACACAACAACAACCATAATATTGAGTTTTCCAAGGTTTATAGAAACAATGCCATTTAATCTATCAAATTGATACCATAAGTCTGTCAAAAATATCCTGAGAAGAGATACGCTTAAAAAAGCTTTTCATAATAACAAAGCTTGGACTTTGTCTTTATTTTTACAAAAAATTCACATATATATGAAAACTATGAAGAGCATTGGTTTGTTTTATTCAGTTTTCACATATTTATATTTACAGTTTATTTATTTTCAGATTCGAGCAAGTAAAAAAGACTAAGCCAAGTTTTTATCTACATCATCTCTAGTACTTATATATAGAAAGAATAATAATAACAATAATTATAAAGGTAACAATTATTTTTAAATAAAAAAATAATTTATGAATTATCATTACAAAAGATTACTTATAAATAATACCTGTTCTGATGCCTCATTTATTTCTGCTTCATCCTCATTGCTACTATCTGCAGATACATCTTCATCAGATATATCTTCATTAGAGTCAACTAAAAATCATTGTATTAATTTTTTTTGACCTTATAGTCTTTTAAACTGTAACCAATATCTTAACAGTGTACTAATAAAACAGCTATAAAGCGTTAATGTATTATTATATGCAAATAAATATTTATATTTAATTTGAATAAGAGTAGTGAAGCAAACGCATATCCACCAATTATTTAATCCACTGCCCTTTATGTTGATTATAAATATCTGATTTATAGATAAATAATAACTAAACAAAGTACCTCCCCAGCCCTGGCTAAATATAAAGCTTTTTACAATTTAGCAGGGGTTGATAGCCAGGGCTAGGAAAATATTTATAATAAATCATATATTATAAATGTATGCAAATACTTACTCTTTGTTAAATACCAAAAATGGTTTAACTATAAAAATACTTATGATTTGATTAATACAAACAACTCTTTACTTTTAACCATAATTTGACTTAATTGCACTGTTATTAAAAATAAATTTGGTTTTGTCAAGGCATAATTGTGTTCCAATAAAAGCAACCAGATTCCTAAATTGGAATACTTTGATTCCTTATCAGAAAAGTTTGCTTCTTTTGAAAAAATACCCAGTAAAATCAACAGAAATCAATTAAAAATTATTTTCATCTTTGCAGTGCCAATTTGAACAATTAATTCAAAGCTTATAATAGAATTGAGATTGCCAGTGATAAATTGTACGAAATCTTTAACTATTATAACGTTCTTTTGTTTTATTAATTTAAAATCATTAAATAAAGTATTATTTTTGAAGTTTATAAAACAAATGCAAGTGTTCCAATTAAGCCGCTGTTTCAATTTGAGCAACTCTCCCCTATTAATATGGCATTGTATTTATTTAGAGAGAAGATGATGATCAGATCGATGTGTGGTGACAAAACAAGAAAAAAAGTCATGATCTTAGACCGAGATTAGGAATAATGAGTTTATTAGACAAGGTTCCTCAGAGAAGATTAAGGTGGTTTGGAAAAGTTGAGCAATGAGGATGCACATGTTTGGGTATCAGCATATAGAAAGGTAGCAGCTTCAGAAAACAACCCTGGCCATGGTCAAATATCAACCCCAATTGCTTACTATAGATAAGATATAAGATACTTACCCAGGTATGGCTACATAATATATATTAGGATATGATTATTTTTTAGGATAACTTATTTATGACTACAAAAGCTTACCTGAAATATAGTCATCTTTCTCTTTTGCATATTCTGTATTTTCATCCTTAAATTAATAATTACTAATGTAATATTGCTTTTAATATCGACCACAAAGTAATAGAACTATCATTACTTACTTATACTTTAACCAATAAAATTACTTAACTGCTTTTTATGAACCAAGAAAAAAACAATAAATTAATCAACAAAACTAAATTTTATTTAAATAAAAGAAATTTAATATAACTTTATAATATAAGGTAAAATATAAAAAGGTAAAAATTAGATTAAATCTTACGCACATCAAAATGCTTCCGAAGTCGATCAGGCTCAGAGTCTTCGTCTTCACTTTTATACTCATCGCCAGAGCTTTGTGTTGAAGTTTTTTTATTTTTCAAAGAACTATCTTCATCACTTGTATCATTTCTTTCATTTCTGCAATTATCTTCACCTTGTATCAATGATTGTTGTACTTTATTTTCATTACTAGCTGCAATTTCATCTTTAAAATCATTAATATCAAGATTTTGAATATGCTCTGGTAAATTTTGTTCTGCTATTGAGCTTGACATTCTTTACAATTCTTCAAACTAAACAATCTCTCAAGCTTTTATTTTAATACCTATTTAAAAAATTAAAACATATATATATATATATATATATATATATATATATATATATATATATATATATATATATATATACATATCTCAAAGGAAGTGAAATTTTATAAAAATACTAAAAATAATAATCATTTTATATAAAGATTACTATTTTAAATTTTATGGCTTAAAAACTACCATTTTTTAACTAAAAATAAAAAAGTACATATTTTCATAGTTTTTTTTAAACAAACTTTTTTAATTTGTGTTTCCATAAATTTTTTTTACTATTTTTAAAATTTTTATAAAATTTCACTTCTTTTGAGACCCAACATGATATGCTTTTGAAGAACTTTTTTTTTTTAAATATTAGGGACCTGCCTGATGTTTAAGGGTCTTGAGCGACCCCTAAAAATTTTTTTATTCAAAAATTTTTTTAATTTAGTGTTAATTTATTACATACAACACATTTAGGGGCAGCAGACAATTTCAAAAAAAGTTGTTTTTTGAACACCCCTAATATATACATATATATATATGCATATATATATGTATATATATATATATATATATATATATATATATATATATATATATATATATATATATACAGTACTGTGAATACGTTTTAGACCACGTGTATACAGTATCGGACAAAACATGGTGGACAAACTTAAATTTAGAACAAAAGTTGATCAATAACTAAAAAAAACTAGTAAAACAATTAAACATATTATTTTTTAAATAGTTTATTATGTTCTCAACAAAATTTAAAATGTTTGAGTTATACTAAGAATCAAAAAAAAAAAATTTATAACACATTTTTCTCAACAAACTACATTTTTCCTTGGACAAAACAAGGTGGACAAATCAAAACGACGCTTTATTTATAAGATTTCCTTGTCTTTATTCAATTTACCATATTCTTTTGTTTTCACTTTTATCATAACATTACTCTAAAATAATAAAATAGATTTTGGAACATCTGACCAATTATTTTTTCAATTTAACTAAAAATAGATTTAACTCGTGATATATGGCGTATATTGCAACTTAAAATGGCTTACGACAAATTAGGAAGTGTTTTACCTGAAAATATTATTAAA
>NC_088925.1:23202500-23290000 GCF_038396675.1 Hydra vulgaris
ATCTTATTACCTTTCCCAAAAATAAGACAGAACTTCTGTTAAGAATTTTTCTTCTATTCAACTCTTGAATCTTTTAGCCATTCTCTTACTTGCATTCCAATTAAACAGGTTAACTCATTATTAGACATTTAAATCAGTCCAGATTCCATTCCTAAAATCATATCTCAATTAGACTCTTCTACGACTTGTGGTCCAGATAACATTGCTGTCGTAGTCTTATAAAAGTGTTCTCCAGAAATCTTTTCAGTTCTCTCTAAATTATTTAATAAGTGCTTGACTGAATCTCGTTTTCATCCCTGCTGGAAATATAATATAATATCTGTGGTTTCAATTTTTAAAAACTCTGGAGAGAATTCTGACCCTTCCAACTACTGTCTGATCAGTCTTCTATCTGTTATTAGCAAGATCAATAAATTTCTAACATCCTATTTTGAGTAAAATAATTTACTCTCAGACAATCAATATGGTTTTGATCCTCTCACTCTACAGCTGACTTGCTAACTGCTGTGTCTGAAAGATTTTATTGTGCATTAGATGGAGGCAACAAGGCTAAGGCTATTGCTCTTGACACATCTAAAGCTTTCGACAAAGTTAGGCATGCTGGTCTTTTCTACAAGCTTGCTTCATATGGTGTATCTGGGAAAGTTTTTGAAATTATCAAATCATTTTAACCGCTTCTGAAGTATCTCAAGATTCTATCCTTGGTCCTGTTTTGTTTCTTATCTACATTAGAGATCTTTCTGACAATCTTACATCTAAAGTGTTTCTATTTGCTGATGACTCAACATTATACTCCTGTCTTGACAAAAAGTCTTCTCTTTTCAATCGCTTAGAACAGGCAACAAACCTTCAATCTGATCTCACTTTTGTAACAAATTGGGGCTTGTAGTGGCTTGTTAATTTTAACTTCAACAAAACTCAGTTATTTATGGCAAACAACTATCAAAATAATGTCAATAATCCTATATTGATAAATGGCAACCCTCTAATTAAGACATCTTCTTTTGTCTTCTTGGGTTATCCTTCACTACTGACCTCTCATGAAAACCATAAATACAATAGATTGCTTAATTAACATCTGCAAAAGTTGCTTCTCTTTATTGTGCTCGCCATTTCCTTACCTTGTAAAGAATACTGTTGTTATATTTGGACTGATTCTCCTAATGATGCTCTATCTCTTCTTGACAAGATGCAAAAACACATTGTAAACGTAGTTGAACCTGCTCTATAAGCCAAACTTGAGCATCTTTCCCACTATCGTCAAGTTGCATCTCTTTCTCTTTTCTACAAATACTACCATGATCGCTGCTCAAAGGAGCTATTATCTCTAGTTCCATCAACTAAAATTAATTGTCACTTGACTCATCATGAAGCTAAATCTCACTCTTTTACTATATTCTGCAGTGTTAAAATAACTTATTATTATCAAACATTATTTATTCATTTATATATATATATATATATATATATATATATATATATATATATATATATATATATATATATATATATATATATATATATATATATATATCCTTCGGAATTAGGGTCGGCATTTGGCAATGCTGAGCTAACTGCCAACTTAAAAGTGCTTAAGGTTGGAAAAAAATTGCTGACCTCATATTTATGTTTTATGGCAAGACCATTGTATCAAATTTTTTTACCTCAAAAGATTGAATTATTGCTGACCTCATTTTTCCTAATTCTGAGGGTTATAAATATATATATATATATATATATATATATATATATATATATATATATATATATATATATATATATATATATATATATATATATATATATATATATATATATGTATTTATATATGTGTGTATATATATATATATATATATATATATATATATATATTTATATTTATGTATATATATATACATATATATATATATGTATGTATATATATGTATATACATACAGAGCCGGCTCGCATCGTGTGCGAAACACACAGGTGCAGCAATAAAAAGGCGCAAAATTAAAATTCTGCTTAGAAACAAAATATATAGGCCTTTTTAGATCTATGACTAAAAATGCAAGAGGTACTAAGTCCATTTCAATGGACTTTATTATACATTCAAGCTATGTATAATAATTTTTCTGTTGGCAAATTTTTGAATCAAAATGTTGCAAATTAACAGTAAAGTCATTAAACTACCAGATGAGAAAGTCATGTAAATGCTGTTCATGCTCTAAAATTTGGATTAAAAGAAATTTATTGTGCATTCAAAAAAGTTGTTAACATTGAAAAAGATTCTCTTACTTGATTAACTGCTGAATCACTTACATCAAAACTAGACAATTTTGAATTCATATGTGGTGTTGTGGTTTGGCGCGATGTATTAACTGAAATTAATTGTACTAGCAAACTATTACAATCTCAAACTGCATACGTGAAGACTGCTGCAAATGCATTAAAAAAAACTATCAATTTTTTTGTTACTAAACACACTGAAGATTCTTACAAAAAATATATTTCAAAAGCCAAAATATATTTCAAAAGCCATAATTCTAATGATGCAAATTTGACTGACGAATTCCGTTCTATTTCATGTGAAAGAGCAAGAAAAAGAAAAAGATTTTTTGATGATGAACCTTTGAAGAAGATGGTGATATACAACCAAACCAAAAATTCAAAAAAGGCAGTTTTTTGATGTTCTCTTTAAAATAGCTAAAGAATCGATAAATGAACAATTTGAAAGCTTTTTAAGTACAATAGAATCGTTTGAGTTTTTGTATGGTATCAAAGATATTGATAAAATAGGAGAAGAAGACATAATTAATAAATGCAGATTACTGGAAAAAGTATTGACTCATGGTGAAAAGATGTGTATTCAAAGGATTTATTTCTGGAACTTAATTTGTTATCACAGAAATTAGATGGGAAAAAATCACCGGAATCTGTGCTTAAATGGATCTAAGATAGTCAGTTTGAAAAACTTTTTCCTAATGTTTGTATTTCCCTATGAATATTATTAACACTAACAGTGAGTACAGGGGAACGTAGTTTTTCCAAATTAAAATTAATAAAAAACTATTTACAATCAACAATGGGCCAGGAACATTTAAATGGTTTATCAATAATTTCCATTGAAAAACCATTGCTGAATCTGTAGATATCGATACTTAAAAAAAGATTAAATTTTGCAAAATCTAAAGTTAGACGTGTTCTGTTTTTTAACATATGTTTAAAATCAAAAAAATTGTTAAGAAAGTTATTTTATTTGTAGTATATATTGTTTTATGATAAAAAAAAAAATACATTTTTTGCGAGCAAGCTCGCTTGGAATTTAAATCTAAAAGGCATATATATATATATATATATATATATATATATATATATATATATATATACATATATATATATATATATATATATATATATGTATATATGTATATATATATGTATATATATACATATGTATATATATATCTATACATATATATATATATATATATATATATATATATATATATATATATATATATATATATATGTATATACATGTATATATATGTGTATATATATATATATATATATATATATATATATATATATATATATATATATATATATATATATATATATATATATATATATATATATATGTATGTATGTATGTATGTATGTATGTATGTATATATATACATTTATAAAACTTACATTACATGTTTAGATAACCAGTCTGACAACATACTGAAATGGCCAGCTGTTGGAAGCTTTAGTACATAAATTGACTGATTAGATAGGTAGAACATGCAAAGAGTGCTACTACATCAAATAAGGGTTTGGGCTAGGTGGCAATAAACATAAATAAAAAGAGGAATATCTAAAAACCAAAACTGATAAAAAAAGAGGGAAAGAATTAATGAGATGACATGAGAGAGAATGAATGAGATAACAGATGGATTAATGAGATCTAATTAGAAGGATAAGACTGAGAGAAAATAATTTTGTCCATTAACAGAATTTGCATAAATTTGCAAAATAAATACAAACTGAACATCATTTCTGAGGTACAGAATTGATATTCTTGCACCTTTATTTGGTACTAAAAATTCTTAAGGTTTTTTCTAGGTCCTCTGGATCTTAACACAATTTTTTTTTTACTGCTTAATTTGTAGCTCCCTTATATTCATAAAAACAAATATTTTTGATTTTTCAATATACTAACTATCTATTTTACTATTGAATTTATATTTCTATTGTATTAGTTTCATCAATTAGCAACATTTAAAAAAAAAGGCATAAAAACTATGGCAAACACTTTAGCAACCAAAGGTTTTAAACATTAAATATTACTCAACAAAACTTAATTTAGATTTAGTTAAACAAAGAAATATTTGTAAAGAAATCATCTATAAATATCTAAAACAGTAGAAGTCTGAAAAATTTAAAACTTGAAATTAGTTCTAGAAGACAAAACCTGGAAAACAACTTAAAAAGTAATATAAGAAATATTTAAAAAAAAAAATACATTTGAAAGTGCAAAGGTTATAGCAAATAATCTATTTTAACAAGAAACAAAATTTTACTAACATTAAGCATATTTACAAAGCAGGATTTAAGTGATGCTTGTTAGAAAATGTTTGCAAAATAAAACCCACTCTCTCAACCCTTTAACTCCAATCACAATGAAAAAAATTAAACATAAATAAAATATATTGTATGTATGTATGTATGTATATTTTTTTTTTTTGAAGTACGTTGTGATGAAAGTAATAAAGTAAATTTTATTTGCTTTTTATTTTTAACATCATATCATTTTTTAGTAAGAATGTGACGCACTATGCATCACATTCCTACTAAAAAAGGAAATAAGTTAATAATCTGAAAACCATTGAATTTTTTTATATAACTTTTACACAGAAGATCATATATTTATTTTTGTGCATATTTAAAAAAAAATCAAAGAATTAGAAAACCGGAATTTTCTTTGTTTTTTTCCGAATTAATTTAATTAATCGGTAATAAAGAGTTGGTAGTTTTCTTTATTGAACATTCAAGCATGTTTATCTATTTTATTGTTTTTGTTTTTATAAATTTAAATAACTAAGGTTTTTGAAGAATATTCTGAGTTGGTTCTGTATACAGTTCACACCCATAGAAATGAATTAAAGCAACTTACTACAGAGGTAGGCAGAATGATTTGTTACTTATATAAAATTGATTTGTTGCATAAAATTTCTATCAAATAAAAAACTAGCTACATCTGTAGTAACATGATTCAATTCATTAATCTTTGCAAACTGAATTTAAAAAAAAAAAAAAGACTATTACAAAAAAACTTTTTTTTGACTTTTTTTGGTTTTCAATTAATTAAATATATTATTAAAATAAAAATATATAAGTATAATGCAAAAGTTTGATCTTTGTCATAAGTAATTCTAAAACTTATCAAAAACATGTGTTTTTTAAATCCTAAAATTCCCCTCTTAAAAAAAAATATTGAAAAAAATTTAAATACTATTTTTATAATTAGGAACTACTTACCTAATTCAGTAAAAAAATATTTAAAAAGTTAAAATTGGAAAAATCTTTAAGAAATGTAAATTAAATCCTATTTCCGCTTAGTGACGCATAGTGCAACAGGACAAGTTATTCCCAAGCTCCAATGACTTAGGGTCCATCTTAATTTAATTTTGCCAAAGGGCCCCGAGTCAGCTTAGAATGGCCCTGTGTGGAAGTATTTGCAAAAATCACAAGCATAGAATAAATAAACAAAAACAAAATAATTAATGAAATTTGTAACTGAAGGTTTAATTAAGTATAAATATTGCTGACATGAAATGAATCATATAAAACATTAAGGTAGTAAACAAAAACTATGCACCGTGTAAAAGTTGTAATAGTACATGGTATTGTTATTAATTTAACAAACAAAAACTAAGATTAAAAAAATTAAATTGAATAAGTAGATATAAGGATTTTAAATCCACTTTTAGTCGATTAGTAGAAAATCCATAGTTGATTAAATCGACTCTTCAATTTTAAAAGTCGACTAATTTAGACTTTAGACTAGTCAACTTTTAGTTTATTTAGTGGAAGTCAATAATAACACTAATATATATATATATTTATATATATATACATACATATATATATATATATATATATATATATATATATTCAAATTCCTATATATATATATATATATATATATATATATATATATATATATATATATATATATATATATATATATAATATATATATATATATATATATAATATATATATATATTTATATATATATATATATATATATATATATATATATATATATATATATATAATATATATATATATATATAGCAATTTGAAGTCAGCACAGTATTGATATATTCTGTTCACTTTAATTCCTTACATTAATCAAGATTTTTTTAATTAGTTTATAATTATACTTATATTTATATTAATAATGAATATTAATACTTAAAAATCATTTAATTTCTATGAAAAACATTTAATGGTTATTACTTATTTTTAGACTTCAAAATAGAGCATTTAACTTTATTTCAGATCTATGTTTTTATTTAAAAAATGGGTAGAAACTGCAGTTATAATTCTTTTTTTAATTGTGTTTTCTTATCTTTTTTTTTTTACCTCTGTAATTATTTTAAATTGCTAAAAATAAACTGTATTATTATGTATTATATGTATAATTTTAGAATAGATGATTTACTTCATAGTTTTTCCAACTTTGTAAAGCTTAATCTGAATTATGTATAGTTTGTAAGAAAATAAGCAGTAAACAATTAAATTAATTTTAAAATAAGTGAAAATATTTTTATTTTTTATTTAAAATTACTTAAACAATGGCATTTAAAACCTATTATACTGCTACTCTAATGTTTTTTGCCCAACATAGAACTAAAGTAAAAAAAAAATTCAAAACAATATTAAAAAAAAAAATTACAAAAATTTTTAGATGACAAAACACACTTAAGTTAAAATGCTAATATTTCATTTTGATAATGAACTTTTCCAAGAATAGTAATTAGTGATAATTAATTTAAGACTATATATATACATATATATATATACATATATATATATATATATATATATATATATATATATATATATATATATATATATATATATATATATATATATATATATATATAATAAAAGTATATATATATATATATATATATATATATATATATATATATATATATATATATATATATATATATATATATATATATACAACTAAATCATGCAACTTTACAAAAAATACAATTTTTTAAAAGATAAAATTTACAATAAAGTTAACATTAACACTGTTACTGCAATGTTTATAATTGTAGGAAGCTCAGACAAATTAGGCTTCTTGTCATACTGCTAACTTTTTTTTTAATTTAAGATTTAAAATAATGGATAAAAGAAGTCTTGATGATCGTTTAAACTGCAAGTAATAAAGCGTAAACAACGAAAACGCAAAATATAAAATAACTATCTATATAAGTTCCAATATCCTTCAAACTATTATGTATAATAAAAAGTAAAACACAATTGTAAATTTTTCAAATTAATGGTTTACTATAAAAAAATTCTAAAAAATGATCATTAATAAATTTATTAGCAATTACACAATGGAGTATAACGATTACGAGTGGATATGTGCATGAAGTAATAATGTTAAGAATGTAAAGAAGACAATTTTAAAAAATTTTTGCGGAGTTTTCAAAGTTCAAGGTTGATTACTCGTTACTAAAGGTTATTGCTAAAATTAAATTTGTAGTCTTTTATTGTAATAAATATTGTACTTCGTAGCAAGGCCTTCTAACCAATTATTAATGTCCAAATATTAATACGTTAATATTGTTTTATCACGTTTTTAATATGAATATTTATCAAGTTCTAACAGATCTCGATTTCTGTCAACAAAATTAAACATATACTTGGAGGAATTAATTTTAGTAATATCAATATTTAACTTTTTTTTTAACGTTATTACACATTTGTAAAGTAAGCAATTTCTTAATTTTTAATAAATCACATTCGAAACTTACTTAAGATCAGCATATCTGTGGTAGATTATTCCAGTGGTCTGAATTATTCCAGTTCTTGCGTAAAACTCAAAACGAGGATGCGTTTTTAAATTATAGCTGTTAGTTTTTTCGTATTTTGTTAACACACACAAAAATTAAAATGCAAGACCGGAATTTTTTTTATTACTTGATAGACTGCCAGCCCCAACCAAACCCTCAGTTGATGTAGCAGCACTCCCTTGCGAGTCAGGCTATAAGATAGTCAATGCAGCAGCATTCCCTTGCGAGCCAAGCTATAAGATAGTCGATATAGCAGCACTCCATTACGAGTCAGGCTATTTGTATGTCGATGTAGCAGCACTCCGTTGCGAGTCAGGCTATAAGATAGTCGATGTAGCAACCCTCCGCGTATGATTTACAGTAGAAAAAATAAAAATACAAACATCGGAATAATCTACTATTTTATAGCCTGACCCGCCTGAAATATTCCGTCCCAGTGCGTAAAAATCAAAACATAATATTATAAACTATTTTCGGACTCAGAAGGAACATTTCTAACAGCTATAATTTAAAAACGCATCCTCGTTTTGAGTTTTACGCAAGAACTGGAATAATCTACTAGAGATATCGTTACGTTGGATATTTTCGCGGTTGAGATATTAGCGACAGACTGATTCTCGCAACGACGCAAAAAATGTTCAATGAAATGAACTTTTAAAGTTCACGTTAAAAACGATCCTAGCATAATAATACCATCTTAAAAGATGGTACATATATACTGCTTGCATCATTTTTATTTCTAAATTAATAATAATTATAGTTAAATTACATTTTAGCTTTAAATTGTAAAATGAATAAAAAAATTTATAAAATTTTTTATTTATTTTAACTAAACAAAATTATTTACATGCGTTTTTAACCTACTTAAGTGTTAATGTGATTAATGTTAATTTAATTAGTGTTATTAAATGTGTGATTGCTAAATAAACTTGTTTTCCTGAAGAAATTTTGACACCTGCCTTCCTCAAATGTGAGAGCAACAATCTAATAAAAACATTTTTTTTGCTTTCTTATTATAAATCTAATCTTACCAACAAATTTTAAACTTTATCTAACAAACTTTTAGTGTTCGAAAGTTATGACCATGTAAAGCTTACAATCCCCTCGTTTTAGGGATGGTCAAAACTTTACATAAACATAACTTTAGAACACTAAAAGATAATTTGATGAAATTTAAAATCTATCGATAATTTTAAAATTATCTCAAATATATTTTTGTTTTCAAATCGTTCCTCTGACATTTAGGATAAGGGTGAAAATTTTTATGGGTGTTTTTGTTCCCACGCTCTAATCAACAAAAAATGTTTTTTCAAAGTATTTCTTTTTTTCAATGCATTTTACATAAAACGCAAACGCATTAAGTGGTAGGTCTTTATGTTTAAAAAAACAAGGCACTCATGTTTTCCGTGTTTGTTAAAAAAAAATTTTAATTAAAATTTGTGCGCGGACGGATAAAATTTTTTTTGTCAGATACAAGAGTTCAATCGAGGAAGTAAACTAAAATGACATCTATTGGCAGCGAGATTTATAAAATTATTAAAGTAAACAAATATAACTTTCAAAACACGGGGTATAAAAGGATGAAGTAAGAAAATTTTCCTACTACGTCCTTTTATACCCCGTGTTTTGAAACTTATATTTGAGAAAAACGTTGTTTTCAAAATCTAAGTTTATAAACATTATTTGCATTAAATATTCCGCTTTTTAAAACTTTATATCGTTGCTCCATATATTACCTCCATAATTTTGTTAGACTAAAATTGGTAACTAATTAACAGTTTTATAGCAACTTTAAACAGCTGCACCCAGAGCATATTTTGGTCTTTGAGATAGCTAACTTCCAGACATGGAGCAAACTCCAAACATTTATATGTTTATACTTATGTCAAATAAGGATGTTTTGCTAAAAATTGCGATGATTGAAGCTTAGGAACAAAAATGCCCCAAAAACTTAGCCCCACCTGCCCTAAACGTGAGAGCAACAAGTTGATGAAATATTTTTGGTATTATTTTCAACTAGACTTATATTCATCGATAAATTTTAAATTTCATAGGAAAATATTTTAGTGTTCAAAAATTATGACCATATAAAGTTTAAACCCCCCTCAATTTGAGGGGGTTGCAAATTTTATATTGTCATAATTTTTTAACTCTGAAAGATTTAAAAAAGCGGAATATTTAATGCAAATAATGTTTATAAACTTAGATTTTGAAAACAACGTTTTTCTCTTTATAATTTTTTTCTAACCTACCCAGAAAACATGCCTTTATTGGATCGCCGTGTTCCCGTCGTCGGAACAATATGACAACACGACGCTGGCGCGTCTTGCTTGTACCGCTGCGTTTTTATCATTGATTCTACGGCGGTCTTTTATCCACCAGCCACTGATGTTCTATCATCAGACTGGCAAAATCTTAGCAAACATACCTTCGTTGGACCACCGTGAAACCGCCGTCGGCAGAATATGCTTTACACGACGCTCGCGTGCCGTGCTGGTACCAATGCATTTTGTTTATCAGAGTTTTACACAACGTCTTATTTTTGAACATTTATCATTCTAACTTGACTTCCAATATTTTGATCAAGTACTTCACGCAAAAACGTACAACTTCTTTTTGAAACTCGCTTACACTGAAGTTATTAAAGTGTTTCAAGAAGACCTATCTGTCTTATCATAGAGCACCGCGGAGGAGCATTTATCCAGGAAGTTCACGCCTACGTCCTTACCAATATCACCAGTTCGGCTAGTGCCGAACTTTTGGTTCTGAGCCAGAACTCTAACCACTGCGCCACGACTGCTATTTGTTTGGGTTTAGCAACCTACAAAACTGATAAAAAAACTAAAATAAAGTGCATATAAATGAAAAAACAACTCATTTTCAAGTACAAGCCTAGATTGCAATTCTTTTAATTAAAAGTTATTTTTTAAATACAATTCACGGTCACTTTATTTACGCCGACCACCACTCTAATTAAGGTGACAACAGAGTTAAGTTGTAAAAAGAGAAGCAGTCATTTTTCTAACAGCATCTTTAGTATTAAATCCCCGTATCCATCTACCTACAGAAACAACCTATACATTAAGGTTTCAACCGAATTGTAGCTGAATATTAAAATATGCAATTTATCTGGATAACAAAGTACATCAAACCATAATTTAAAATTGAAATAAAAACATTAGACTCTATTACACTTTTAAATGCGTTCAATCGATTTATTCTATAATATTTCCTTACACTTATTTTATTTTATTTTTTTTTCGAAAATTTTTTTTTATTAATGAGCTTAGCCTATTCAACAGTCAACAGTCTTGGCACAAACTGTTTCCTTTTTTTCTTTCTTTTTTTTTAAATCTTAAGCAATATTATAAAACTTTCAAGAAAATTTTTACTGGTAAATGATTAATAAAACTAGCTTTATAGTAATACTATAAAATAGGAATAGTTTTATCGTATCACTAGGAAACCATCCAAGATTAAGAGCACATTAAAGATTTTATATCAGAATTTCCTTTCGTCCAGTCACTGACTTACTGTGCGGCAATTGCAAGCAAAATGTATAATAAATAAGTGATAACTGAATTTTGGGTGCACCGTTTTTGAGATCACTCATATATATGTCAAGACTACATGAAGATTTATAGTTGAAAATGAGTACAATATTTGTATACTAGTGGAGCATGTGCTTGAACTTAAATTTGGTATGTAAAAAAAGTTAAATAGAACTAAAAAAGCCGACTTAAAAGAATAAAAAACTATTTTTAGTGATTAAAAATAGTATCGAAGCGCAAATTTAAATAAATAGAATCTTTAGATACAATACTGATTATTTATCTTATTTTTGTCCAAAAAGTGTTTTTCAAACAGATCTCAACTCACCACCCCCTCTTTTTTTTTTTTGTTCCATCTCACATCTTTCTGATCATACTTTTAATATTACAACTTTACTACTTCAGTAATATTAAAAAGTCTTTATTACTTTAACTAGCTCAAAAGTAACAACCAGATCATTAAGAACATTAAGCAAAAAATGCCATTAACATTCTAACTTGCTACTTTGATACTTTGCTTTATAAAGCTGCTATTTACAGTAGCTATTTTTAATTTTGATACAAATTATATGACGATATCTCTCAAGTAAAATAGGAGAAAAACTAGTAAAGTGATAAAATATAGCTGTTATCGAGTTTCTTATTTCATAAAAATTGCTAAATGCACTTAAGTTAACAACTTTGACTACATTCTATAAACTTCGCTTTATTTAAATAGGGTCATGTCTTCCCCTAACGTGAAGAAACCCCTACCGTGTTTTTGAAAAAATAAGTAAATTTTCTAAGTTTTTTATTTCAAAATATTTTTTTGGTATTGTTTTATACAAAACTGGCTTATTTCAGTAATAATATATTTTTAAAAAGATTTTTTAGTTATGAGATGTTTTTTATCCGCGAATGATTTTTTTATTGCTTTTTTAAGAAAATCTTTTACAGTCTGAAAAGTTTATATGTTTTTTTTATCGCTAAAAATTAATATTTTTTTTTTGTTGCTAAAAGTGTTAAACTGTTGTAAAAACATTGAACATTTTAAATTTTATCAAAAAATAGTCGCATTTTTTGTATAACATTGTTTAATCCTTGACACGGTAGGTGATTACAAAAATTATACTAGTTAGCACTTACCGTTTATGGAATAAATTTTTTGGACGTGTTTTATTTTGTTTATTATTTTTCTCTAAAAAACCATTTAAGTTAATTTAAATTACCTAAGGTAATTTAACCCTAGGGAATCTTCATTTGATATGCTTTTTTTACTTTATTTATGATATGAAATGAATTATAATAAAAAGATTAAAGGTTTAAAAAAGAAAAAAAATATTCGGAAAAAGTTATAAAAGTTAAGTTGATATATTCCGACGAACAACTGCAGGAACACTTACAGCTATGAACTACGGCAAAGAATTAGGCGGCAAAAAAAAAAAAAAAAAAACTTAAGAAGCAAAGTTCTAATTCAGAGAAAATAAAAGTGGATAATTTTTATAAAAATAAAAAACCAATGTTTCTTTTATTTAGCGATCATATTAAATTTATGCATTTTTTTGTTAAGGTAATAAAAATTAATAAATAAAACGTACTAGATCTTACAAAAAATTAAAAATAATTTTACTTAAATTTGAATAATATAAATAAGTTAATAATAGGGTATGATTTAATCTACACCCCTTTATTAGGGGGGGGGGGGGAGGAGGTGTATAATTTAATATAATTTGGGTGTATAATTTAATATTATAAGGTGTATAATACAATAGGGTGTATAATATAATCTACACCCCCTCATTTGGGGATAATTTAATCTACACCCCCTCAGAGGGGGTCAGAAAATTTGCTTTGTCATAACTTTTGTAATTTACAATATTTTCCTACGAAATTTTAAATCTGTCGATAAATTTAAATTTAGTTTAAGATAGTAAAGTTGAAAATTTTACTACATTAGTGGCCTCACTTTTAGGCAGGGGGCAAGCATTTTAGAGCTTTTTTTGTTCCCGGACCTCTGCCATCCCAAATTTTTGCAAGGCCTCCTCATTTGGCATAGGTATGAACATACTTAAGTTTGGAGTTTGCACAATGTGTGAAAGTGTCCTATCTGAAACATCAAAAAATCCTGAGGGCGCCCATGGGTGCTACATGTTTAATAGTTACTGGAACATATGTTAAACATATAAGTAAAACTTCGTAAATTAATTATGAACAAAATAAAAAAATTCTTTTATAATGGTAATAAATAAATGAAATTCTAAAACAATAACTTTTTAAAAGAGCTTCGCAGAGAAAAAATACACCGAAAAAACAATTTCTCTTTAATTAAAATGTAAATATAACGTATATAAAAAATATAAAAAATACAATGCATAAAAGTTTTAAAATTTATTTCACGCTGATACGAATTATAAATGGAAACCATCAAATAAGTTTTTTAATGATTTTTTTATTTATCAGTTTAAACCTTTTGGGAACCTTATGAGAAACCTGTCAAATCCCCAGATCCTTCGGCCCTGATAAATACCAGATAAAACCCAATTAAGCAATTTTGCTTGATTTTTTATCATATGGGACCCGTCCGGAAACCAAAACACTTATCGGTCAAAATCCCGTTTCTGCAAGCCCATACAAAAACCATACGTACCCGTTTGTCAATGTTGGCTGGGTAGATTCTTCGGTACCTACACCCAACAGGAAAAAAGTTATATATAAAATTTTTATAAACTTTTGAAACATATAACTTATAGAAATTCTATAGAATTCTATAAAATTTCTATCGAATCTCTGTTAATTTCTGTAGAAATTCCGATAGAACTTTTTTTTCTACAAATACTTCTATAGATAAAAAAGTTTTATAGCAATTTCTATAGAAACTTATAGATATTCTATAAAAATTCTATAGAACTTATATAGAATTTCTATAGACAATATGGTTCAAATATTTATAAAAATTCTATGAAACTTTTTTCCTGGGAAATGATCAAAATGTTAAAGCAATCAAACTTAAATCTTGTTTTAATTTGCTAAAACTGTGGGAATCAAAGACATGTCAAAGGTGGATGTCCCTTTTTTGGAGTTGGTTTGTTATAAATATGGGAAAGTTTGCCACTTTGCTAATCTATGCAAGCTTTCTAAACTTACATCGACAGGAATAAATCTTGTTGATCAACTTTTGAACTCAACTAACCTTTGAACTTATAATCCTTCACTTAATTGACTAGATTACCCTGAACATAGAACTAATTTAAAAAAATTTGCAACCTCCAATTCAGCTTTGACTAAATCAAACGTTACTATATTAGTTAATGATTCAATTATAAACGCTCTTATTGATAGTGATGACTCTGATAGTTTTATTTTTTTTTTTTTTTTTTTTTTTTTTGGTTTACATTTGTTAATCGTTGTACAGCTTAAAATAAAAAATAGTAAAAATAATAAAATAAACTTACAATGATAAAAAAATAACAAATATAAACAAGGTATCTGAAAGAAGATCACAAGGATCTTGTCGTCAGAACCTCAAATAAGCATTTAACAAAGATAAGATAAAAAAAAGTTAATAAACTTTTACAAAACTACAAGGTAAATAATCTGATCTGAAGAAAGATCAAGATGGTCTTGTCATCAGAATTGTATTAAAGAGTAAACCAATGTGGTAGTTAAAAAGTAAAAAGTATATGAACAATAAATAAAATTAGTAGGAATAAAATTCTATAAACGTAAACATGTATATAAACAATAAAAAAGTAGACCAAAAAATATTTTTAACTTTTACTACTAATAATAACACAAAATATTATCTAATGAAAGAATGAGATTTTTCAGTTATTTTTTAAAAAGGCAAAAAGTAATAGGTACTTCAAAATTAAAATTCGGCAAAACAAGTTTATTCCAAAGGTGTGGCGCTCGATAGGTAATACAAAATTGGTTAAAGTTTGTTTGACAAAAAGGTTCATTTAAAAAGTTATTATTTCTCAAAGTATATTTACTGATTGGTTTAAGAGAAAATGATCTTTGAAAACGGCTACGGATAAGTTATTTATCCACATATATACAAAACATAAAGTATTAAATACATTTAACTCGTATAAATTCAAAATTCTCATTTCCATAAAATAATGCTTCGAATGAGAGAAGCGATTTGCAAAATTGATTATACTGATTGCGCGTTTCTGACGGAGATAAAGACGTTGCAACTTACTTTTTTCAGTACTTCCCCAAGCAAAATTGGCATAATTTAAATAACTATGTATAAATGAGTAATAAAGTTGTATTAAGGCTTTCTTATTGAGATAGATTCGTAATTTATATAGGATCTCCATGTTTTTAGAAATTTTTGTGCTTATATAATCAATATGGTGATTCCAAGTAATATTTTCATCAAGATAAACACCTAAAAATTTTGTAACAGAATCTCTTTTGATTTCCTTTTGATCGATAAAAATTTGAGGTAAGTTTGTAGGGAGAAATCGTTTTTTTGTAATCGAATGAAATAAAACCCATTTTGTTTTATTAATATTTAAGGTTAACTTATTACACTTAAACCAATTAGATATATGTCTGAGTTCTTCGTTCATTGTTTTAAAAAGTTCAGCGATATCATAGTTAGAAAGGAATAGGTTTGTATCATCTGCATACATAATGCTCATTAGTTTTGAAGCTTTATTTAAGTCATTTATTTAAATTAAAAAAAGGAGAGGTCCAAGAATTGAACCTTGTGGAACTCCACAAGTATTAAGAAAAGTGGATTGATAATCATTGTTAAATAATACAAACTGTTTTCGATTAGATAGATAACTTTTAAACCATTTTAAAATTTTATTTTTTATTCCGCAGTATTTGAGTTTATGAATCAAAATATGGTGATCGACCGTATCAAAAGCTTTCGATAGGTCAATAAAAATTCCTATTGTATATTGTGATTTTTCAAATGATTTTGAGATTTCACGTACAAATTGGATAATTGCATGTTCAGTTGAGTTATCTTTCTTGAAACCAAATTGATTAATGTAAAGTAGATTATTATCATGAAAGTATTTGTATAATCTGTTGAACATAATTTTTTCTAGGATTTTCGAAAATGTGGAAAGAACAGAGATGGAAAGAACAGAGATTATTTACCCTTGGTTGGTACAAAAACTAAACTTAACAACTCATTGAAGCAGCCAACACCTGATATTCTCTTCTCTATCTGGATACCTTATATAACCATATTGAAGCTTAGCATCTTTGAGTTGAACTTCATTTACCAGTGTTTCATTATTATTATTACGCAATACTTTTTACCAAGCTTTAATAGGTAATTTGTGTTGTCTGGTAGAAAGCACAACAGACTTAATTATGGTTATATTATATTATCATAAATCTTGTCCATTCTTTTGGAGATTATATGCTGTAGTATGGCTTGTTGCAATACTTTTCTCTAGTAAGTATTATTTTAATTTTTTAATGATGAAAGCTGAACCTTCATAGGAAGAGATATAAATTGGCAAACGAAAAATTGAGAATACTTGAGATAAACATTAAATTATTGTCTCAGATAAAATATCAGGGCATGGAATTGTAAATGCATGAGCTCTCATTAATTATGGTTAAAAGATACTTGTTATTAGTTCTATGTTCAAACGTTCTAATGGTTGTGTTGCTTTTATCAAACTAAATTTTAGTGGTTTGTGGTATCTTTGTGTTATGGATTACATGATTACAACTTGGCATTTTGATTTGTTTTAATGTTATTTAATGCATTGATCACTTTTTTAATGTCACCTGAGTCTCTTGTATATTTTGTTGTCAGAAATCAACTTGTGTTTTCTCCATTTGATCTAAGAGCGATATTTATCTTATAACAATTTGGAAAAATATTACTACCGAAAGAATAACATTGTGTAAATTAATGAATGCTAATTTGTTACTCGTTTTTCTCTAGCTTTTCAATTCACTTTTCAACATGTATTCTTTTAAAGTATATTTTTGTCAAACTTTAGTAACCGTTTTTAGTTGAACCAATAATGTCGTTTATTTTAAATTTTGCTCTAAAAAAATGTGGTATCATGTACAGTGCAACTTTGCTAAACAATTGGTGCGGGATTTCGTTCTAAAAAATCCTTAATAAATTCCCCGTTACGACAAAGTTGCCAGAGATAAAAACCCGATTTGCACCAGTACTGACTTGTTGTTATTATAGTTGCAAGGCTTGCAATGATGGAATGACCGGAATTCTGGTTTGGATCCGTGTGATTTTGTTGAATATAAACCTAGAGCTACCGCAGAGCTCTCGGTTTATATTCAACATTTTAGCAAATTACTTTTGTTCACTCACTCTAACAGCAACATCCAAAGTACTATTATATATTTCAAGTCGAATAATTTTATAATCAATTCTATGCTCAGTAAGCTTCTATGTTTAGTGAGCTTGTAGTTTTTTTGATCAAGATGTTTTTTATCCTTATAAAATAAAACTTTGAAAAATATATATCGGATAAAAACCCTTAAAAATTGCCATTAAAAAACCGCAATCGAAGTTTAAGTTTTAATTAAAACTTAAACTTAAATTTTTTATGACAATAAAAACTTGATTTTTTTTTGCATTTTTTTTTTTTTTTCATGACTTTTGTGCTGACGAACACCAAGTTAATTCTCGTTTTTTAAAAAGAATTCCTCCTTTTTAAACAAAACGGATGATCGTTCGTTTCGGTTCCCAAATAATTTACTTCAGGATACTACAACATAGTGGAAATAGATATATCTGCAGATGCAAGATCAGATGTAACACAGGTTACATCTCCAGTCCTATAATCTGCGGATGTAAGATCAGACCTAGCTTGCTTTTCAAAACTATTTGAGAATGTTATGTAAAAGAGATTGTATCATTTTCAGATATTACCAACATTATTTATAATCAAAAATTTAATTTAAAAAGTGTCATTCTACTAATAAAATAATTGTTTATCATTTTCATAATATTTTTTAATCGTTTGATGAAAATAAGTGTACATTATTGATCTCAGCAAGGCTTTTAACATTATTGGCTATATTTGAAAACAATGTTATTAAGCATTCAAATTGTAAACGGTTTTGGAGTTTTTAAATAAAAAAAAAAAAAATGATAATATAAATATATCTTGTGTGGTTTCACACGGATCTGTATTAGAACCGCTTTTATTAATAAGACATAATCCTGTTTGCAAAATACAAATCTATTTTGAGTTGATAGTAATACGAAAATGTCATTTAAATCTTTAAACATAATTTATACAAGTTTATATAGTAAATGCTAAATTCTTACAAAGCTTCAGATTTAGTTTTAATACTGCCATTTTTTAACTTAATTTCATTAAATATAATTCCATTTGCCACTGATTTTTGGATCTTATTCTCGCTCACTTATCCTAATTTTTTTCGAACAATTCAAGCTTTAATTTTTGTTTTTTCATAAATTATTTTTATATTCTTGTTATAATGTATTTTATGTATTGGTTATCTTCCTCGGGCTAGTTGCTATATAAAGGTCACATACCAAGGGTCGCGAAGATACGGGGGTTTCACTAAAGCTCACTAAAGAATATCATAACCCGCTTCGACGGACCAAAAAGTAAGGAGTTTAAAGAAGAACATCAGAAGAAGTTGAGTAAGTGTAATGGGTTACATAAAACATTGCTGCCGGTCCAAGTATAAATCTAATGCAGTTGAACTAACTTACTTAAATTACGATTAGCTCAGTTGCAAATCCAACGCAGTTGCGGCAAATAATGCATAATGTGTTCAGTTTAACTGTAAATCCAACACTGTTACGAAAAATGCGTTTGGCCCAACAATAAAGAGTGTTTGGGTACTTAGAGAAAAAAATAATTTAAACTGAAGTTCAAGTTACTTTACTTTATATTTATTTTGATAAAAGAAAAAGCATTTTCTATTTTTATATAACAAATAATTTTTATAGATTAAATATTTTCTATTTTTACAGCATAAAACTGAGTGTTTTTACAATGTTTACTGTATTTTTACCCGATGAAGCAGCGAATAAAAAAGATCTTTGTTGGCTCCAAATAGCTTGGACCTTTTAAAACAGATTAAAATACTTTTTAAAACAATAAATTTAATTTTCTTAAAATTTACAACTTAATTGAATATGCTCTTTACACAAACATTTTTGATTTAAAAAACTAAATAATTTAGTTACTTGATCTTCAATTTTGACTTTAAAATTTAAAGCTTGTCATTTTTAAGTTTAGTTTGTTTTTTAAATAGCAAGTCCCAATCCTTTTATGTTTGATCGGGTAGTTGTTACTCTACCAATCGGTTTTTCTCTGATGAAATGGAAGCGTAAAGATCTTAGCTTGCAAATATAGATTGCTAGAACTGAGATAAGAAAATTTATTTTTTTGAATCGATAGTGATAACAATTAAAACTATATCTTAATATAACTTAAGTGTCAGAAAGTTTTTGTTATTACTAATAATGTTAGCTATATATATATTTCGTAATTGTCGGAACTTGTGATTGGATACACCGTCGATCTCACCTGGCGTCGTGGAAATGTTTAAGCAAATAAATTAATTTTTTAAATTAATTAAAAAACTATTCAAAATAAGTATGAAACAAAACGTTGGAGTTATTTAGTAATTATTAGACGTAAAAAAATATTTGACTTCAAATTTGAGAACGTCAAGATTATTGGTTAGCAAACTCTATTATAATTTAAAACCTTGAATAACCCATAATTAAAAACAAACATACTTATAAAAATTTTAAGTAAATGCAATATTTTTAACGTTTACTTTGCCCTTGCCTCTAATCCTTAAATAGAAAACCTTACACTTATAAGAAAAAAGTTCTAGCAACTACAATACATTCCTGAAAATCCTAATTGTGATGACTTTGGATCATTATTTTAAAATTTTGGCAACATACTAATAACAAGCTAGACCTAAAAACAAACATATAAAATAATAAGATAGAAAACTACCAATAATCTAACTAAAGAAATAAAATTAGTCTGCAGACGATTAGATGTCTTTTGTACTAGTAAAAGACGTAAAAACAATCTATTTACAGACATAAAAACAACTAATATTCTAATAAAAGATAAACGCTAAATAAAGAAGCTTTACGAATTGTATTATTTTGTATAGATTTGGTTTGTTTATAATTTTTTTTTTTTTTACTATTATTTTATTTTTTTATAGGTTTGATTTAATTATAATTTATTGTTATTTTTTTGTTTATTTATAATTAAGTTTAAAATGGGTAAAGTTGTTCATATAATTTACTATGAAAATGGTTATTTATATAACACAAATATGAAGGTCGTTAGAAAGTCTTTTCGACTTGAGTTCCTTTGAAATATTTAATTCATACAAGTTTATAATTTATATTAATTTATGTTAAAAAATTATAACTTTAAAAGTTATAATGTGTATACATTATAACAGCCAACTTACATTAGGATTACATCTGAAGGCATTAATTATTTGTCAAAACTTTAAAATTAGTTAATTTGATATTTTTTTTAAAAAATGAAAAAACAATTATAGGTTGCAATAACCAAAAAATTCCTTAAATAGTGTTTATATATAAAAATGTGGGGAACAATAAGATGTTTTATTTAGATCTAGAGTTAATAAGTTTTTTATAAAGTACACTTTTATAATTATAGACTGTTTGTCGATTCGTAAAAACAATTTTTAACATGAATAATGTTGAACTATAATCGCCTTTATATTTAAACTGTCGACTGTAGTCGGCAAAAAAAAGGTCGATTTTTTTTTTGATAAAATGTCAAAACAAGTAAATTTTTTATTATTTAGCTGTCTTTATAAGTATTTTTTTATAACTTAAAACAAATATACGAAGTATAAATCCCAGCTTCTTTAAGTTTGCACTACAAATAATATTTTACTTTTTTTAGGCTTTGGTTTTATATATATATATATATATATATATATATATATATATATATATATATATACATATATATATATATATATATATATACATATATATATATATATATATACATATATATATATATATATATATATATATATATATATATATATATATATATATATATATAAAGTAGGGTGGCGTAATGTGGGTCTAATCAACATTTATCAATTTTTCAGAAGAAAGGTTTTATGTAGAAGTTCTTATTTTCGGTATGTTATAGTCAGTTAAAACAGTTTTGTAAACTTTAATTATCAGCTTACTAGGCAAGTTCTCAAGTAAAATGTAACTTAGACCATAAAATAAAAAATAACTAAAAATGTAACTTAGACCATGTAATGTGGGTCTATAGAATACAACTCAAATTAGTGCTCCTTAGACATCTTTAAAAACCATGTATAAACGTTTTTTGATGTTGTTTACTAAAAATGATGTCTAATCCTGACTTTAAGATTTTGCACCGCGAAAGAGAATTTAACCAACAAATTTAACACCTCCTTCCTAGCCAATGGCGCAAAATATGCCCAGAGTTTTTTTTGAACCCTGGATCTTTTGCTTCTAAAGCAAGCGCTGTAGCTACTCCGCCATGACTACTCATATATATATGCATATATATGTATATATATATATATATATATATATATATATATATATATATATATATATATATATATATATATATATATATATATATATATATATATATATATATATATATATATATATAGATAGATAGATAGATAGATAGATAGATAGATAGATAAAAAACTTTGAAACTTTTTAACTAAAAATGAAAAAAAGGCATTTTTACAAGATTTTTTGATTAAAATTTTTTATAATCAAAAAATCAAATTTCACTGATCTCAGTTAAAAATGTCAAGAAGTTTTTGGTGTTATTGATAGTGCTCGAACAATTAGACCACGTCTATCAAAGAACACCAAACGGATCTTTAACTAATAAAATTTGGTCTATGAGCATGTGGCAAAATATTCTTCTCTGCAATGAAATAAACATTGAGATTAATTCAAGAAAAACCGAGTAATGCTAAGAAGAACGCCGGATAAAGAAATGGATCCAGATTATTCTTTGTATAGAATAAAAAAAAAGTAGTGGTAATATAGGCATTTGGGCCTGCATGAACTATGAAGGTGTCGGTTGCTTCAAACTTTTTTTATTATATTAGACAATTATTTAATGCCTTCTACTGACATTTTCCGAAAAGACATACAAATTATCTTCCTAATAGATAATGCTCCATGTCATTCTGCTAAGATTTGCAAGCACTTATTTAAAGAAAACAACATTAAAACTATGTCTTGGTCTGTTAAGACATAATTTTATTGGCAGACCAAGACATAATTTTAATGTTGTTTTAAATAGTTAATAATAATGAAGTTAAAAATTTTTATGATTTATTTTTTGAAACGGGTTCAATATCTATAACAAACAAACCTACAAGAGTAACTATAAACTCAGCAACTCTAATAGATAATATTATAACAGATATTTTCAGATATTTTGAACAATGGTTTAAAAGTAGATACTTTGCGAACCAATATATCAAGTCATTTTCCTATATTCCTAAAATTAAATAATACAAACTCTGAAAAAATTATAACCACACAAAAAATAATTCAAAAACGAATTTATGAGGCCAATTTTAAATTGTTAAAAAATCAACTACCATTACTGCACTGGAATAACATAAATTTTAATGGTAATAATATCTATGAGACTTTTTTCCAAACATTTTTTTCTGTATACGATGTTAATTTCCCAATCGTTGAAAATAAAATAACAGCTAAGTTGCAATACACCCTGGATTACCATAGGCTTCAAAAAATCATCCAAGATCGAACAGAAATTATATATAATCTTTTTGAAAATAAAACACCTTCGAAAAAATTTACAAGGACTACAAAAAATCTATTTGAAAAAAATCACAATATCTCAAAAAAAAATTATTACTCCCAATTACTTAATACATTTAAAATTGACGTAAGACGCACATGGCAAATAATGAAAGAAATTGCTGTAAAACAAAAATCATGCTCGGGTTTTCTGCCACAAACGGTCGATAACAAAAGTTTATATGAACCTGTAGCTCAAGAATTTAACCATTTTTTTTATTGATTTAGGTCTAACACTGTCCAAAAAAATCCCTAAGACCAAATCTTCATTAATTGATTTTCTAATACCCATGGATAATTGCATTGGTTCAAATGAGTTGTCTCCTGAATTATTGTTTGAAATTGTAAAAAAAGACAAAGCAATTGAAGCAAATCATAAAATAGAAACGTTATTATAGATTGTTTTGAACAGCTAAAAGTTGTTATTTTTAAAGTTTTTAAAGCTTCTATCCATCAAAGTATATACCCCGAACAGGTAAAAACTGCCAAAATTACTCCTATTTTCAAAGAAGGGGACAAATCAATTATTAGTAACTATCGCCCTATTTCTGTTTTTTCCACATTTTCGAAAATTTTAGAATGAATTATATATAACAGACTATACAAATGTTTTCATGATAATAAATTACATTAATCAATTCGGTTTTAAAAAGGAAGGCTCAACTGAACATGCAGTTATTCAATTTGTATTGGAAATCTCAAAATCATTAGAAAAATTACAATATATGTTAGGACGTTTTATTGAACAATCAAATGCTTTTGATACGGTTGATCACCATATTTTAATCTACAAACTTAAACACTGTGGAATAAAAAATAAAGTTTTAAAATGGTTTGAAAGTTATTTGTCAAATCGTAAACAATTTGTTCCGAGAAGTGACACAGCTTTTCCTAATTTATATTAAGGATTTAAATAAAGCCTCTAAACTAAAAATTTATATTAATGATTTAAATAAAGCCTCTAAACTAAAAATTTATATTAATGATTTAAATAAAGCCTCTAAACAATTTTTATGTTTGCTAATGATACTAACTTATTGCTATCTAACAGTGATATCTTTGAACTCTTTAAAACAATGAACGAAGAACTTAGACATGTATCGAGTTGGTTTAAGTGAAATAAGTTAACTCTAAAGACTAATAAAACAAAGTGAACCTTATTCCATTCGCTAGCCAAAAATTGGTTTTTGCCATTAAACTTACCTCAAATTTTCCGTAAAAAAATTTCTAGGTGTTTATTTCGATGAAAATGTCACTTGGAATTATCGTATCGATTACATAAGCACTAAAATGTCAAAAAGCATAGGAGTTTTATATGACGCACAAACCTACTTCAATAATAAAATTTTAATCAAACTTTATTATTTATTTATACACAGTTATTTAATTTATGCTAATATTGCCTGCGGTAGTACAGAAAAAAGTAAGTTGCAACGTCTTTATCGCCGTCAGAAATCCGTTTAATCTGCTCTGCAAATCGCTTTTCTCACCCAAAACATTATTTTATTGAAATAAGATTTTTAAATATACGAGCTAAATATATGTATAATGTTTTATGCTTTGTATTCATGTGGAAAAATGACTTGTCCGTATCTCTCTTCAAAGATATTTTTACTCCAAAACAAACCAAATACAATTTGAGAAATACTGATTTTTTTAACGAACCTTTTTCCTAAATTAACTTTAATCAATTTTGTATAGCCTATCGGGCACTACATCTTTGGAATAAAATTGTTTTTTGCCGAATTTTGATTTTGGACTACCCATTACTTGTCGCCTTTTTAAAAGTAAATTAAAAACCCTAATTTTTTCATCTGATGACGTATTATGCTGTTATTAATAATATGAATTAATAACTTTGCCTTTACTCATTTACATTTTTAAAAAGTATTTTAATTATTAATTATTCTTACTTATTTTGTTGATTTTTATACTTTTTACTTAACATTTTATTTTATTTTGGTACGTATATATGTTTGTATAAAATATTAGTGAGTAGATCCGCGTGATACCTATTTTGATTAAATACTATATACTTTTGAAATTTGTAGAAGCTTAATACTATTTTTGTTACCTTTGTTATATGGTTGTTTAAACTTATTTAAGGTTCTGACAACAACATACTTTGATCTTCTACCAGATACCTTGTTTTATATTTGTTATATCGTTTATAAAAAATTTGTGAAAGTTTATTAATTTTATTTTTGGCAATATTTATACGTCCAACAAATACCATACCAATAAGTGTGGAAAAAAAAAAAAATGAGTTTGTGGTTTTGGTTAGAACATAATCTTGGTAAAATTGAAACAAAAAATCTGGTCCAGATTTAAAAAAACTAAATCTGGACCAAGTAAAATTAGAAAAGAACAAAATTACTGAAAATGTTCCAAAAGATATTACTTAAAATTTAGTGAATCGAATCGAATTTGTCGAAACGAATCGACGAGCACTAAAAGCTAAAGGATCGCCAACAAAATATGAATTTTGCTTTTTTTGTGCGTGTGTTTTGTAAATTTTTTTTTATGGTTTTATGGTTTGTTAATTTTGTTTTGTGATTTGTTTATTTTGGACACATTTTTTTGATACATATAAACACTTGTTTTCATTTCAATATTTAAATTTTTTCGTAATTATTATTTGATAATAAATTAATTTGTTTTAGTAAAAAAAAGTTAAAGAAAAATTTTTTTTTAGTTTTTAAAATATTTAGTTCTAAACTTATATTCATACTAAAATAAAATGCTGGGTTGTTATTAATGGCCAATACTGCATATATATATATATATATATATATATATATGTATATATATATATATATATGTATATATATATGTATATATATATATATATATATATATTTAAACAATTTTAAAAAACATTCTACACAATAGAGTGCTCAATGTTCTTAAAAGAACAGAGCACTTATATATTAGTAGAAAATCACTTAACAAAATTTTTTTACATTTGACACTGTGTTTCATCAACAAAGATTCATCAGAAATCTGATGAATCTTTGTTGATGAAACACAGTGTCAAATGGAAAAAATTTTTGTTAAGTGATTTTCTACTAATATATATATATATATATATATATATATATATATATATATATATATATATATATATATATATATATATATATATATATATATAATAAAATTACCTATTCAAGTAATGTTTTTTTGAGATAATTTTAAATGTTTCTGATATTGTTGTGTTGCGCTTGTTTTAGCATTCAAAACTGTTATATGTTAGAGTGCGATGGTCGTAACCCATAAATTCATATGTTAGGTTTTGATGCAGCTCAGTTAATACAATATTATCTTACGTAGCCTAGGTTTGCAAAATCTCTTACAAGGGTATAAAATTTTGGAAAATGTGCTAGTCATATAATGTCAAGTTGTTAAAATCAACCTAGAAATATTTTCTTGGATCAGAATCTTTGAGCGAGTATCTTGACCTCCTTTTTACTTTTTTTACTTTTCACTTAACATTTGAACAATATCCAGATCATTTAAAAAATGTTTTTTAACAGTGAAACAATGAAAGTAAATAAGTTGGAAATGAAAATGTTGTCTTGGAATTAAGTTTCCAGCTGTTTAGTAATCCATATAGAGGTTAAGCGAATCTTTCTAAGCTCTGTATATGGGTTTTCTTAACACTCTTAGCACCATATTTTTAGCTAGTTAAACTTGTACAGTAGCAGCCAAAGTATTAAAAAACTCTCTCTCAAAAAAAAAGAAGTTTAATTTGAGACTTTGAAATAAAAGTCTGTTTTTGATTGCCTTTACTACATTAGAAACTTAAAGATATGCACTTCTGGCAAAATTAATACGAAGCCTAATGTTGTAACCGTACCAAACAACCTCTGAGGTGGGTTTAAAAATGCAGTTGAGAATACACAAAAAACTATAAATTATTGTATAAAACTTGTGTGTAGCGTGCTTTCACACATTTTGCTGTACTTTAAAACAAATAATTGCCAAAATAATTTTGATACCATTTTTATTGACAAACTATTACTTTAAAAATATAGAATCGAAGAAATACATTAGGGTGTTGCTTTAGATATGTTATAAGACTTTATATGGATGTTGAGATTTGTTAAAATAATACTTGAGCTAAACAGTGTTTTAAAGTTACTCTAATATTTTATTTGGAGGATCAGATTAGTTTGAACAATTTTATTGAGTTTTCACTCAACTTTTTGATATTCCTTAAAACATTTTTATTTAATATTTATTTCGGGGCTTGGCGATATTAAATATTACATATTTATTTCGGGGTTTGGCGATAAGACAAATTGTGTCTTCTTCTTGTCCCGGCCATCTGTATATTGGCAATATTGGTTGTATTTATACTTTTATACGGCAAAAAAAGGAGAGAAAAAAAAGAAAAAAGAAGTTTATGATTAAGTATACATTAGTATACATGTACAATACATTAGTACAATTCAGGAGTGAAAGTTTAATACTTTGCGTAGGTCGTTTTTGAATAACATTTTTGCTAAATCATTGTTTACAATAAATAAACGTTTAAATCAACAAACTTTTAATCAACATAGACGATTTTCAACTGAATTTTTTTCTCATGAAGTTTGGGAAGTCGTACGAGAAATGGTTTTCGCAGGGCCGACGACACGGTTTTCAAAGTGGGGGGCACACTACCTCATTTCGAAAAAGATTCCTTTTTCAAAAAAGTTACTTTTTAAAATCATCAGTTTCTTTGAAAAAAAGAAAGAAGGTCTACACAAAAAAAAATAGGGGGAGGGGCATGCCCCCTCAGAAACGAAAGGGGGCGCTCTCTCTCGTTTCTAAGGCAATCTGCCACTGCGCTATGCCTGCTAAAAACAAAGAAATATGCATAGTGTTAGGGGTTTTTAAGTATTTTTTTTAGCCATTTAAAAAAATCTAAATTCTGTTCAAATGAAGTTTTCAATCAATCATTGTTGGAAAATTTGTTTGATCGTCTACTTTTTAATTATTTCGAACGCTGATAACGTTTTTCATTTGTCACAAACAAAAAATCATACAAGAAATTAAAATGAAATACAGTAAAAAGGTGTTGTCTAAATTATTTTTTATTTGTTTAAATTTTTTTCTATTCTTACTTTTTTTGATGCACTCGGTGGCGGGTACCCGATTTTTACTGGTTACCTGATTTATACTGGTTCCGGCACACCTCTAATATATGTATATATATATATATATATATATATATATATATATATATATATATATATATATATATCTCGAAAGTGAGTTCACAAAAGTGAGTAGCTATTTGTTCATTAAAAGACAGTTGATATATGCATATATAATTTAAATTATTTTTATATTAATACAAGATTTTTTACGTTTTTAAGAGATTCGAAATTGATAAGCATTTCGTGAGATATTTGTTTTAATAATTGATCTAAAAAAAAAAAGACCAGATTTACTTAGTTAAATAAAGTTGAAACTGCAAAATATTATTTGAAAATTAATTTTCCTAAATTAATCCACAAAAAGGAGTTCTCTGAAATCCATTTTAAATGAATGCCAAAAAACCATACAATAACATTAAGCCACGAAAAATGTTGTGTTTGAATAATTTCAATCTTAGTGGCTTTAAAACTTTTTTAAGTTTAAATTTAAACTTGTAAACTGCCGTATTTAGAAGACTTGAAAACAGTGGTAAATTCAGTTTTTGTAATACAGGATATGCTTATAAACTCCAGAAAATTTTAAACTAACAGAAATGAAAATCGTTATATAATGTTGCGTGAAAAATCAATTAACCATTTCAAACCTTTTAGCGTGTATGTTTATTATAACACAAAGTTTTAATATTCAACTATAAAGCGAAGGATTTTCTTCTTTATTATTTTAATTTTATTTAAATAAAATACACCATACCCGACAAAGTTTTTAAATAAAAACATTGTTTTTTCTTGAAAGTAGCTTCCTTACTAAATTGATCGTGAACATTGTTGTGGAAAAAAAAAATTAAAAAAAAATTAAAATACAAACTAATGTTAAGATATTAAAATATTTATAAAAGAAAAATAACTCAGATCTTATTAAAATATTTCAAATCCATAAACCATTTTCAAATATTTTAAATCCATAAATAAAGCAAAAATGTTTCTTTGAACAGTCTTTTGGGTAAAATAACTATGGGTAAATTAAATTATGGGTAAAATAAGTTTATGTAACCAATGACTTTTACACGGCAACAAATACATACATACACACATACATACATACATACATACATACATACATACATACATACATACATACATACATACATACATACATACATACATACATACATACATACATACATACATACATACATACATACATACATACATACATACATACATACATACATACATACATACATACATACATACATACATACATACATACATACATACTTACATACATACATAAATACATCTACAAACTTTTTATAAAATACTATGATTACTCTGTAACTATTTCCTATATATCTTAGGTTCCAATACACTTGGTAAAACGTTAAAATGTGCATAACAACGGCAATATGTCATTTTTTTTTCAAAATGGAGATAACAAAAAAATAAAAAAATAAAACGTAACAACTCTTTTTTTATAATTAACAATTAGCATAATTTTTTTCATAACAACTGATAAAAATAAATGGTGGTTAGGGGGCTAATAATGCTGTAAATGTTGGTGCTACAGCAACATTTACAGCATTAATATTTTTATGTTAACGCTGTTTTATTTATTTAATAAAACAGCGTCAACGACGTCATCAGTTTAATGAATTAAAATTGATGACATCATTGTTCTATTTTATTAGCATCGGTTACATCATCGAACCACTGATCTAAAAATATGTTTTATTTTAAGATTAATGCATCGAACTATTACAATATAGTCAACTTTTTTGTTAAACTAGGTGACGCAACAATTAGATTTTTTGAAAAATCGACGCTTTTTAAGTTTAATAGACTAAAATTTAATTTAGATTTTAAACAGAACAAAATAATTCTATTGCAATTGTTTATATATGATTAATTATGATTTTAGATTATATATATATATATATATATATATATATATATATATATATATATATATATATATATATATATATATATATATATATATATATATATATATAAAATAAAAATTAGCATTTATAATTTTTTTATTATCAGCTTATATAACTGCATAATGATTACAAGGCTAGTAATGCTTTAAATCTTTATGAAAATTATAATTTAATAAAACAAGGTCAACAACGTCATCAGTTTAATAAAACAGAGTCGACGAAACCATCTCTTTAATTTATCAGCGTCGATGACATCATAGAACTACTGATCTCTGATGATCACTGATGAGTAGTTAAATAATTTCATTAAATTACTATTTTTCTATTTTTTATTAAATGTAAATATAAAAAAAAATCAAGTTTTTGATTAAATCAATAATTCTGATAAAATAGCAAGTTATTTATTTTATTAGAACTTGTGAACCGATTTTTGATACTTTTGATTATTCAAAATATAAATTAGTATGCAATCACTATCATACACTCACGCGCGCACCCACACCTTTTTGTACTTAAAAATATCACTACAATACATGAAGTATAGACAGAGAAAAATACGAGGGGGTGTAACCCCTTCTCCCTCTCCCTCCCCCTTCCCTTCCTCCTAAAGAAGGCGATTTTCAAGTTAGTTTTTAAATAATTTTTATTAATATATTTTTAATTACTCGCTTGTCTCACTAACCACACTTATCCCACTTTACTCCAATGGCACAGCTCTTCTAAAATCAATAAAATATATACTTTATATGTACTACTAGTCTTAGGAGAATCAGTTCTCAAAATGCTTTATTTGTTAAGAACTGTTTGTTTCAGTTCATACATTATTTAAAAAAAGATGTTAAAATTATTCTACAAGCATTTTAAAATGTCCCACTTCTCCACAATCTCCAAGATATATTTTTGAGTTTAAGTAAACTTCTATTCATGTCCCGTAAACAAAACTTGAAACTTTATTTTTAACTGCTCGGCATATCAATTTTATTTAGGGTCCATTTTATCATTTATTAAATTTAGATTCACTATGTGAGGAATGTTACTATAGAGACTTCGCTGATAATAAAAAGTCTTACTCGTAAGTGTTTTAAAATAATTTTTAAATACTTATGAAAAAAAACTTTAAATGGGAACTTTTGTTTTTCATTTTTTATTTTTTATTTTCATCTTTTCTGTTAGTTATTAAAAATCAGACAATAAAAATTTAATAAAAATTTAAATTAAATTTTACTAAAAATTTAAGGATAACTCTTAAACAATGGTTATGTCTGGCAAATGAGCTTAATTTTCTTTTCTTTTTAACGAAAAAACCTTTATTACAACTTGAGGGTCAGACCACTTTCTCCTCCTGTGTTAGATCAAGATTTTCATTGCTAGTTTTTTAAGAATCTAAAAGGTTTTTTTTTACTTAGGGATTTTACAATGCTAAGTTTTAAATCTTTCTTTTAAATAAAATTATGCGAAATTAAAAAAATCAACTTTAAAAAAAATGTTCTTAACGCAATCCATATTACAAAGTTTAAGAATATCATCACTCAATATTTTCATTATTTTTTATTAATAACTGCTTCTTTTAAACAATTTTATATATTATCTTCTAGTTTATATATTAACGCCTTTATTGGACTCGGTGATAAGACATAATTATGTCTTCTTTTTGCTCCAGACATTTTATAGTATATATGTATATATATATATATATATATATATATATATATATATATATATATATATATATATATATATATATATATATATATATATATATATATATATATATGTATACATATATATATATATATATATATATATATATATATATATATATATATATATATGTATATATATGTATGTATATATATATATATATATATATATATATATATATATATATATATATATATATATATATATATATGTATATATATATATATATATGTATGTATATATATATATATATATATATATATATATATATATAAATGTATATATATATATATATATATATATATGTATATATATATATATATATATATACATATATATATATATATATATATATATACATACATATATATATATATATGTATATATATATATATATATATACATATATATATATATATATATATATATATATATATATATATATATATATATATATATATAAATTATGTTAGTGTATTCTACAAATAGAGTGCTCAATGTTCTTAAAGAACAGAGTAATAATAAATTAGATAATAAGATTAGATAATAAATAAGAGCAATAATAAATAACAATTGTTTCACCATCAGCAGGTTATTCAGAAAGTATCTTCCTGATGAACCTACTGATGGTGAAGCAATTTGTAGAAGAAAACAAAAATTAGATAAGTGTTTTTATTAATTATATATATATATATATATATATATATATATATATATATATATATATATATATATATATATATATATATATATATATATGTATGTATGTATGTATGTATGTATAAACTGTATTTATATAGCAAGGGGTAAAATAAACTCAATAAAAGAGAGAGAGAGAGAGAGAGAGAGAGAGAGAGAGAGAAAGAAAGATAAAATTCAAAGTATTGTTAAACTAATAAATATTATAAATATTTTTTACTGCAATTAGTGTCAAAATCATATATAAAATGGCTCCAAGTATCTTGTCCTTTTAAAAAAATAAGTTTATTATTAACAACCAGAAAAACAAGAATAAAAAGACTTCATTTATAAATTTCAATTATTAACTCAACGTCAACAACGAGTGGCGTCTCGGTGTTTCTAGTTCTAATTTAGCTCTATTACGTTCGCAAAGTTGACAAAGTCGCAAATTTTTTTCCTTTTTCTAAAGACCTCCCATTCATTTTAATAAAGACTGGTTCTAATTTTGCTTTATCACGCTTATAAAATTTGACAAAGTCGCAAGTACTTTGTTTTTTAAAAGACCTCCCATTCATTGAGATAAATACTAGTTATTTTCTTGTATCATTGAAATAGTAAACAATTCATTCTAGTTTTTATTTGTCTAGGGCAGTATTTCACACCTTCCACAAGTGCGAAACATTTTATTTACTTGATTGAGTAAATTAGTTTAAAATAAAATAAAAAAATAAGAACTTAATGTGAAAAAAAACAAAACAACAACAGCAACAACAAAAAAAAACAATATAAAATATTTCTCATAGCCGTTGAAATATTAAAAAGACGGAAGGAAAAATATTACGGCAAAGCTAAATTCTTTTCTGTGTATTGCTTTTTATCTCTTTATTGTCTGTTTGTTGCTTTTCACTGCATTCTATTTTGTACTTAGTAAATCTCAATCGATTTTAAGGAATGACTAGGATGTTTCATTTTGTATATATCAATAACTGAAATATTAAAAATCTCCTCAGTGCATCCGTTCGTTAGACAATTGGGGGTATTAACTCAATTATTTCCTGAATGTAAACTCAATAAGTAAAAAAAATTCATCCGTAAGCAAGCAAGAATAACGACACTTGTTTAAATTCAAGAATTTCTTAACTTTATGTAAAAAACAATTCTTAGTTAAAAACGAAGTAAAAGGGTTCTTATTTTTTGTTTTTAGTTGAAAACAAAACACTAAATAAGACTTAATTTTTCTTTTAAAAAACCAAATATTTGAAATGATAAACTGGTTGAAATTAATAGATTATACAAACCATTGTAAGCATTTAAAAACAACTTTTTTTTAAAGAAACAAAAAAAAATTTCACCTAATTACTCCGCCTTTGTTAATAAAACCTCTGTTTTACAGTTAAAAGTAATGTATGAACCGTAATCCCTATTACAAAAGAAATGGTATATTGTTTATAAAGACGTTTTGATGATTGTAGCTTATTTTATATTTTTGTTGCTTTTGTTTGTTTTCCTTGTTGTTTTTTTTAATTTGATTAGTTATATTCTTACGGCCTTACGACCACGTTTGCTGTTTTAAATCGTGAACGTTGCTTTGACTTTACGCGAAGCCTCTAAAACAAACACAAAGAGAATTCGTCGAAAGTAAAAATAATCATGCTGACCTTCGGTGATCCGTAATTGAAATTGATATATATTTTCTCCGTATTTTGACATATAAATGGTTAAAGTTAATCTTTTTATTAAACTCAATCAATTTTAACAAAATAAGTGTCAAGTTTACTGCTTATTTCAAGTAACAAATAAGTCTTATTGTAAATAACGTTATTGTTTAAAAGGGATTGAAACTTCAATCATTTTTGTATTAAAGAAGAGTTTTATATAAGATTTGTATTTAATAAAATTAAATAAACATAATAAAACAAAAGCGCTACGTTAAATTTATATTTTGGTTTTTAAGAGGAATTTTTTTATCTTATGTAAAACTACATTAAAAATCGACTGAATCAACAAGGTCAGAGAGACTAGGTTAGCGAGTTTGGATTATTAAAATCGATAACAATAATTAACGATATAGTTTATAATGATAGGAAACTTACACTTGACATTTAAATGGGAAGTCCTGAGGCTATAACGTTCGTTTGTCGTGGGTAGATAAGCCAATTGACAAAACCATCAACTTATATTCTTATGGGCGCCAAATGTTTATCATGTTTAATTTCTTTTACATAAATGATAAAAACATTTAACCACGAATTATTTTTTTTATCTCCAAATGAAATCAAGAACTTTTAAGTCATAAAAAGTAGCGACAGCGCCAGTGATAATCATAGACAAGTGTACACATTAGCTTATCAAAAAGTACGCTAGAGTAAAGCTTATTGTTTTGTCTTGGCTAGGATATATCCTACTTGTTAAAATAAGTTGTCCTACTTTTATATAAGATATTCATATTTTTAGGCTTCTTTTTTTAATATATAAAAAAAAATCAATGATATATATATATATATATATATATATATATATATATATATATATATATATATATATATATATATATATATATATATATATATCGTTATGTATTTATGAATATAAGCATTTATGTTTGTATGTATATGTGAAAATATGAAATTTACTTTTTGCAAATCTTTGTAATAGTTTGATAAATAAAGTATCAAGTTTAAAAATTCCTTCGATATTTTTAAAGCTTCAATTTGGTTGGGCGTAGACACATTAGTAATTGCGGTAAAGATCAGTAAGAATTCTAAATAGACGTTAATTTTAAAACCTGGCCTGCCCCTTGATTATTTAATTTGAAATTTTTAAGCTGTCTCCATTTCAACCACAGTATCAATGGGTCGGCAAAAAAAGAAAGATTGAACGTTTTATCAATTTTACCGACGAAAAACATTTTGCAAATATTGTAGTACTTTTTTTTAAGTTTAAATGTTTTATAAAAAACTGCTATTTTTAATATAAACCTTTTACTCCTTATTTCTTTTTTGAAATCGTTTTAAACTGATATTTAATAAAAGCTTAAATATAAATGTGGTAAAGTTCGTAAAACCAATGAGGCAGGTGCCGGCATAGATGAAAGTGAAAGAACAATTTTTTTTATTGAACTTCACATTTACTGTGGATTGTCGGAATGTTTTACTATTAAGTTGATTTGAAGTCAAAAACAAAATAACAAAATCAACCAATGAACTTCCTTACAAATTGTTTAATCATAAACCAATCAAATAGCGTTTTATATCTTTTAACCAATAAGATAACAATTTTATTGTTTTGTCGGCATCTTAAGATATTAAAAGTTAATATCTTTTCCGCCTTACGTATTCTGTTTATCACCGCCTCTTAGACCATCCCATTTGTACGTAAACAGAGAAAATATGATCGCAACGCGCCATTTCTCAGTCAGAGGCGTGACATTAACCCCTTATCAAAGAAGCCGAAGCTATTTAAGATAAGATGGCGGTTTCTTCTGATGTCTGAATGAATTGTTTCGGTTTTTTTTGAAGTAAGGATAACGTTAAGAACGATTTGAAATGCCCAGCTGATTTAAATAGAATTGAAGTAGAAAGCATTCAGTTAAACTTTCTACTTTAAAGTGCAAAGACGTTCATAAGAAATACATTTCAGTAAAATTAAGTAAAATGTCACCTCCAAGTCGTGTTCCAACAACAATCAGCCCAAACTTTAAAAGTCAACATCATTGTGTAAGTTTAAAGATTTTAATAGTGATAGAAAAAAATGTTAAAATATATCTTATACAATAATTAAAGGCTTTTTTAATATTTTATTTGCATTAACTTATTTTTAAGTATATATAAATATAAATATAAATATATATATATATATATATATATATATATATATATATATATATATATATATATATATATATATATATATATATATATATATTATATATATAAAATTTTTTAGCTTAAAGAACATATTAAGTATTCACCGTTGGCATTACTTGCAGCAACCTGTAAAAAAATTGGACGGCCTATCAGCCCATTAGAACAAACATCTCCTAAAAAAATTTTTCAACCATGGAATCACACGTTTGAATCACACAATTATGACACACCTATTTCACCAAATAGCAAAGTGAGACACTTTCTAGAGACAAATTTCTCGCTTCCACCAAGTCCTCCATTAAAATCAGAGATAGTAAAAGTTCCCCCAACAATAAGACCAATGCCGATGACGAATGTAATGCAAGAAAAAGCGACTTTAAATTACTCACAAAAACTTTCTCCACCTCCGTGTCTCGCATGTTCAGCTGGTCAAAAGTGCAATGGAATAAATAAAATATCTCCAGTTTTGCTTTCTCCGCCTGCCTCGCCAATCTCATGGTTATTTCCTCAAAATATTATTCAATCTCATCCTTCTAAAGTATCAATTAACGAGCACCACATAAAAGAATATTCCGAACATTCTCAAGCTGATCCAACGCGTTTTGTAAACTACGTTTACAAAAACGTCGACTCTTCTCAAGCAAAACCTAATCTAATAATTCGACACGATAACATGATCTCCTCTACACAATCGTATAACAATCGTATATTCTCATCTTCGCCACATTTAACTACAACATCCCACATATATTCAATGTCTACATCAATTCCTGCTCAATCGCATGCAGTTGTACCGAACAGCGTTGCAACCCGAAGATGTCGTCGCTGTAAATGCCCAAACTGCATATCAGGACAACAATCTGAGCCAAATAAACCCAAGCAGCACGTATGTCATATTCCAGGGTGCGGAAAGGTTTATGGTAAAACTAGTCACCTTAAAGCTCATTTAAGATGGCATGCTGGATTGCGTCCATTTGTTTGTAATTGGTTATTTTGCAACAAATCCTTTACTCGTTCTGATGAACTCCAACGTCACTTGCGAACACATACGGGCGAAAAGCGATTTGCCTGTCAAGATTGCGGCAAACGTTTTACTCGTTCCGACCATTTATCGAAACATATGAAAACACACCAAAATAAAAAACAAGAAAACACATTTGTAAAAGATACTGTCATAGAAGTGATTAAAGACAATGTCGATGAAAATTGCGATGAGAATGTTATGGAACTTGAAGTAAACGTTGAAAACTAAATTTAAAATTTGTTATTTATAGCTTTATAGTATATCTTCCTTTTAAATGTCTAATGTATATAACTTCAGTTTGTAAATATTGTACGTATGTAAATATTACTCCTAAATCGAAAAGTTTTTAATACTCTCTGTTTTTTAATAACGATAAAAAAATAATTAACCAATTCAAAAGATGTTTTTTTTTCATTTTTAAGTTTTTTACAAAGTATTTTTCAATAAAAAAAAAAAAAAAGAAAAAATAGAAGCTATCGGGGACAATTAAATTTAAATATAAAGAAAACATACAGGCTATACAGTTATTTAACGATCAATTGTTTAAAGCAAATATCAAATATAAGAAATAATATCGATTTGATTTTCTATAAATAATATATATTAAATAAAACCATATTCAACTTTAAAATAAACGCTTGTTTAATAATTTAATAAATGAAGTGACTCGCGACACAGGTTGACGACTTTGAGGGGGTGTAATGAGAAGTCTGTGGCGTCTTATTCAGCCCAAAATATCTAATTTAGACGCCTACTTCGAATTTAACAGTTTTTTTTGATTTATATTTTTAAGACGCGCTTATAAGAAATGTGCTCGCACACACACACACACACGCACATATATGCATATATATATTATATGTGAGTGTGTGTGTGTGTGCGTGTGTGTATATATATATATATATATATATATATATATATATATATATATATATATATATATATATATATATATATATATTATATTTATCAAAAGTAATAAAGGAAACGAGCGAAAAAACGAAAATTTTGATCATGAAAATGTTATTGGCTTGCTTTATAAAAATAAGTTGTGATACATTTAGAAATTCCACCCTTAAGCAACAGTACTACTTTTTTTGTAAAACTACTAACAATTTAGAAAATAAAATAAAATGCTAGCTTCGTAATTCACAAAACCACAATAATGCTATATTTGGTTCAGAGAAAAAAGCAAAGAAATAATTCCCAAGATTCGGGATTTCCGTTTAATTTTCAAATTGCCAAGCCTTCTTCCCTAAGAATTTTTATGAAAAACGTTTACGACGTTGTTCTTTTAATAAATTAATTTTATATAATGGTTTACTTCTTAAAAGGACGATTAAAACAAAAAAAAGATATCGGTCTCAACGTTGGGTGTCTGAGTCTTAAAAAAAGATTCTTTTTAAAAAAAACTCCGCTTTTAAGACATCATCTGTTTTGCGTTGTTGCGTTTGTTTAAGAGAACCACATGGGCTTTAAATTATCACTAAAAATTTATTCCTATTTACGCGTATTTCTTATATTGGTTTTATTCCAGCCTGTCCACGTTTCCTTAATTTATTTTAATCTTTACCTATAGAAATGACATCACATTTAAATACAAATAGATATTGAACCTTTAGGTGAATAAATATTTTAAAAACACCGCGCCGTATAATATTTTTTGAAGATAAAATGGTTTAGTTTAAAACAAAACAAAAATAGTATTTCGAGATAAAGCAATTATCAAGTTTAAAATTGCATATTGTATCACAAGAGAAATAACAACATTATTTATTTGGTAAATTACCCGTTATGCTTAAAAAGGCGACATAACTAGCGGCATGACTCGCGACAAGGCAAGCGGCAAAACATTAAACTTATTTTCAAAAAAACGTCGTTTGCTTTTAAAGCAATGTTGCTGTTTTTTTTCAAAAAAAATCGATTTTTAAATTTTTTTTATCAATTTTATCCAAATCAAAGTAACATTTTGCAAACACTTTTACAAAATGACAGATACAAATGGCACTCTTAGTTGGAAAAAATATTAAAAACTTGAAACTTTAACCCTAATTTTCTTAGTTTGACACTTTTTGACTTGTGGCACCTTTGATCTGGGTGTATAATATATAAATTGGGTTTCATTAATTTTTACATCAAAGTAACATTTTACAAACTCCTTTTTTTTTTTTTTTTTAAAGATATATATATATATATATTTTTTTAATATATATTTGCCGTATATTAAAATTTACAATGAAATAAATCGTGTTAATAAATAAGAGAGCTGGAGCAAGCAGAAGACATAAACTGTCTTATCATCGAGCCCCATTTACATTGAAAAAAAATCGTCAGCTTATATATAAAAAAAGAAAAGTAGCAAAGTACATAATAAGCATTTTACACGTTAGTTACAATATAAATATAAGTGTTGAAGTATAATGCAATATATCAAAAATTAACAAAAGTTAAATATAAATAAAACAGCAACAAAAGAGAAGTAGTTTCAATAACTATTTTTTAGATAATTTATATTATTTATTTTAAAAGAGATATTTTAAATCAAGGTCATTTTGCAATAAGAGACTCTTAGATTTTTTCCTGAATTGTTCCAGAGAGATGCTTTGAATATTATTTTTTTTTGTAATAAATTTTAAAAAATGTTTCCACAGAAACGGTCCACGGTATTGAATTTGGTAAGAACCTAGTTTTAAATTAGTTTTTGGTACAATGAAGTTGTTAATTGAAAATTTAGTAGGATACTTGTGCGAGATTTCACTAAAGTAAGACTGAAACACAATAGGAGAAAGCCCACGTTTTATTTTAAACATGAATTGTAGAACCTGGTGTATATTAAGTTTATAGATACTTAGGGCACCAAACTTCCTTAAAAGAGGTTCGCAATGAAAATATATATATATATATATATATATATATATATATATATATATATATATATATATATATATATATATATATATATATATATATATATATATATATATATACACTTTATGTAATTAAATGAATAAAAACAACTAAATAGCGGGACTTAACAAATAGTCCCACTATTTAGTTGTTTTTATTCATTTAATTACATAAAGTATAAATTGCTCTATTATTTGATAATATTGAGCACTGTCATACGAACAAGAGTTTTTGTATTTTACACCGCAATACTAACCTCATATATATATATATATATATATATATATATATATATATATATATATATATATATATATATATATATATATATATATATATATATATATACATATAAATTAGTAAAACCACTTATTTAATTTTACTAATTTACAACGCTGGTCAATGAATTAGGAATTTAGAAGGATTTGATCTAATTTTTGTTTATTACATAAGTTGCTGTCATAATACTTATTTTATTGTTTGTTGTCATGGGCTTTTCAAATTTGCTGCTAAAATATGATCTTTTTGTATATTGTATAAAATTTGCTTTAGGTTCTTAAGGCACTTGATTGTGGTATTTGGTGATATCTGGTCATTAATTTTGGCGTCTTTTGTAGTGTAATTGTAATTTTACTTGTATTATCGCTCATAAGTTATTACTTTGCTGTTAATGAAACAAGCTTCAAGTGGTAAGAGAGACACTATTTGAAAGAAATGGGTAAAAAACAGGACATCAGCGTAGCAAAAAAAAAGTGAAATAGTACTGATATTAGGAAATACTGCTCTTCTGAATTCCGAAATAGCTCGCAAGTTAGAAGTCTCGCGTCAGACTGTTTGAAGAATCAGAAATAAGCTATCCAAAGGCCAAGATGTCATAGCTACCAAGAGAGAAAATTGTAAGAGGGCTTCCAAGACTACCCCTAGGAATGATCGCGTACTTCTGAACTTGTGCCGAAAAGGACGTAAGAAATCTTCCGTAGAGTTAGCACAGGAATGGAATGGCATAATAGGACTTACAGTAAGCTCAAGAACTGCTAGAAGACGTTTGTTAAATTTCAGCTACAAGGCATGGAAACCCACGAAGAAATCCAAGCTGACGGTTGGAATGAAGGAGAAGAGGTTGACGTGGGCACGTCGACACGCCGATTGGACCAAAGACGATTGGTCGAAAGTAAGCAGTTTACGTTTTCTTATGAAATTATTTAAAGTCAGAAACATAATGCCCACTTTATGGTGATAATAATATTTATTTTTTCTTTAGTTTTGTAGTTTTGTCATGTTACTATGTACACTATTACTATGTACACTATGTATCAGTATTAAGTGCAAAAGGCGAAAATGCATTGTTATCCATATCAGAAATATCCAAAAAGAAATTAAATAATGTGTATTTTCCATATCATAAAACACGGTATGTAATACCGTACTGAGTACCGTTATTTTACAGGTTAATACTTGTTATTCAGGTGTGCTTCTCTGATGAGTCTACGCTGGAAGTCATGGCTGAGAGGGCACAATTTGTTCGAAGGAAGAAGGAAGTCAACAGACCGGGGCGTCTGTATTTTGTGGAAGGGTACATGCAACAGGACCAATACAAGAGAGTACTGGAAACACGTCTTATACCACAGGTAAAAGAATGGTATCCACGTGGAGATGCAATGCAACTTGGAGTTGCTAAATTACTAGTAATGTTGTCATATCTACACCGCTTCAAAAATTTTTTCAAATTTCTTAATTGTTTTCTCTTTTTCTGAAGCTAAGGCACAAACTTTACATAATATTTGTGTAGAGTACATGATAGATACTGTTTCTTTTATTTTTTTGTGGTATACCACAGGCCTGTAGGAACAAAAGTTAAATTGAAGAAGGAAGGGGAGGGGAAGGGAGGGGAGGGGAGGGGAAGAGCAGTGCTGGATTAAGGGGCTCCGAAATTGCTTTGAAGACATTTTTTTAGTCATTATTTCAGTCAATTTTTTCAAAATTATTTATTTGAAAAAGTATTGGGGGAGGGGGGGGGCAAATGCTCCTGCTACCCCCCCGGTTGCTACTGGCCTGTACCAGAAGATTTTTTTTTTCTCTACCAGTTACTTCGCTCATAAACGATTATAGTTTCTTTGTGTCTATTATATTTTTATTTTGCTGCTAAAAAAATATTTAGCTTGTCTGTTATTTTTTTAAATAAATTTTTATAGGCATTGTGCTCTTTTTTGATTTATTATGGTTATGAAGGTAGGAAGTTTATATGAAAATAGGAAGTTTATATGAAGGTAGGAAGTTTATATGAAGGTAGGAAGTGAGAGTTTAATAGTATTGATGAATGGTGTATTAAAGTTATTATTACTACTTTAAAATTTAACTTTATCGGTTTTTTTTCGAAGCTTTCCTTGTGACCTATGTATAAACTGTCTTAAGAAGATTACAATAATCCCAGTCGGCAAATTTAGTTGTAAATGCGCATTAGAAACTCGTTTAAATACGTATCGATGTGGTATGTATGTTAGCCATTTTATCGTGTCGAATACGCATTAGAAATACGCATTAGATGCGTATAAAGACAGGTATACAATACGACGCCTTCTGAGTATCAAACTCGCATTTGAAACTCTTGTAAACACGTATAAAACACGATAACCAGAGAATATTCAATACGATATTTTCCTGGTATTACATGCGCATTTAAAACTTTCCAGAATACGCATTATTTACGAATATTTGTTAGCCATTTTATCGTGTCAAACGCGCATTAAAAATAGACATCAGATGCGTATACAGACAGTATACAATACGACATCAGATGCGTAGACAGGTATACAATGCGACGCCTACTGAGTATCAAACTCGCATTTAAACACGTATAAAACACGATAACCAGAGAATATTCAATACAATTTTATTAACTAATATTAATTCATAACATAATGATAATGACCAGCAGTAAGCAACCCATAATACGGGTTATGAGTTATTAAATCATTAATAACAATAAAAACACATTAATAACTTGATATATTATCTAAAAAATTAAATACAAATTTATCTATAAATATTTTAACTTTGACTCCCTTTCAGTAACGTCATTGCTTATAGTTAACGACGAAGACCGCATTAACAACAGTTGAGTTCTTTTTAAAATCTGTCACAACACAGGTACCAGAAACGGAAAGCCTGAAAATACCTAAAAAATAAAATTAAAAAAAAAAATACAATTTTTAATTACAAAAGTACTATTTGCATTGTATTGTTAGTAGAATTAGGATAATAATAACAGAAAATATATATTCCGTGACTACAGAATAATTAAAAAAGATTATAAAAAGGCTAGACAACACAATGTAGTAACACTGGCAAATAACACCACAACTTAATAAAATATTTTATTAACTTAAATATTTGGACTGAAAAGATTTTATTTATTACAATATTTGAACAATCGAGGGACAATTATAGTTAAACAATTTAAACAATTATACCATAAAATAGCAAGCAAATCGTAAAATATTTCTTAGAAATGATCTATTTTTTTCATTTGACTACTATTTTCAAGTTGCCTATAAGCATTTACATTAATAACTTTGTTGAGCCTAATACTATCTATTTCAATTTAACTATTATCATTAAACATATTACCAGTAATCTTACTATTGTTGCAACTGAATAAATGAACGTAAAAGAATCTTACAAATTGTGATCTTTTCTAATCAAAGACTTTATTTAAACTTAAGATTTATTGAAATCCATATCTTTTTATATGTTTACATACATTAGTCGTTTATCAAAAATATTAAACAACATTTATTTACATCAATTATTTTTAATTAAAAAAGAATCTTGACTACAATGCACAAAATTATTTTTACCTTAATGCATAAAAATAATAAATGCACAATCTTGTATAAAAAAATGAAGCAATGCCAATCAGTATATTTTACTCTAAATTATTATTTAAATATATATATATATATATATATATATATATATATATATATATATATATATATATATATATATATATATATATATACATATATAGGGGAACATGGGGTAAAATAACGAATGGGGCAAGATGACAACCTACAGTTATCTCTTAAGCAAAACTAAATATAACAGTTGACTTTAGCTGAAAGGGAAGTAGATTAATTTTACTAGATTTATCAATGGTTTCTTTTTAAATATTATTTTTGTGACGAAAGCTAAGTATTAAAAAAGTTTTTCTGACATTGAGAAAAAAACTTATTATCCTCGTTTGACTTGATTTATTACATCGCTACATCACCAGCTAAAGGTAAATTTTATTTTTTGGACAGACTAAGATACAGGCGTTTTTCGAAACAGTCGTCATCTTGCCCCATGTTCCCCTATATATCTATTCACATACCTTTAAAAAGTGGTATTACACTTTACACAATGAAATATGGAAATACATCATCATTTTTTTCAACTACTTTCAAAGAAATTTATTTATTTTTTCTAGTCTGTTTTTTTCTAAGAAATTTAAATATTTTTTCTAAGAAAGAATATTTATAAAGATACAGAGAAATATAAAATATACTGAAATATAGGCAGATTTATGTTTATAAACTTTTGTGTCAACAAATTACAGTCAGTTTTCCATGTTAAATACATAAAATATATATCAAATATAACATATATCAAATATCAAATAAATCCAATATAAAATAAAACAAAATAGTAAACTTACTCAAATCAGTATCAGTTATACCGTGTGAAGTAACTAAAAAACACTTCAGTTCTTTTCAATTGCTTTAAAAGTAACTTTCAGCTCTTTCCAATTGCACTAAAAAGAAATAAAAAACTTACTTAGATAAGTTGGCAAGTTCTTAAGAATCTGAAAACAAATAAGTAAAAAAACAAAGAACAAACAAACATTTATTTGTTAAAACTACTATATTTAAACAAATTAAATTTAAAAAAGTGTAACGCCAATTCTCCTTAAAGGCTAAAAAAAAACTTTCAGCTCAAATTTGCTTGCATACCTTGCTTGTAAAACCATGTGAATAAGAAACACATTTAGAAAAGCCTAGAAACTACTTAAAGATGACATATGCAAAATTGAAGTTTGAACGTTGACTGGACTAATTATTAGCAGATGTTTTTAAAAAATTCATAAAAATTTACATATATTCGTTCTTTTATATTGCATAAATCCATCATATGATAAATCTGAAATAAAAAAATGTAATCGATAAGTAAATACAAAGAAAAATATCATATATGAATCACAAATCAATATAACAGATAGAGATAAGATGTCATGATAAGAGAGTAGTAGTTGTTAAGTATTGTTATTTCATGTTAGCTTTTAGAAAACAATTCATGTTGGTACGTCATGGTTCTAAAAATTCAAATTAAGATATAAACAAAATGTATATGTGGCAAAATGACTTTTCTTGAGTGGCTTTTAGTGAATGATTAAAAGCAGTGACTTTCAATAATAAAACCACTTATAATTTTTAACAATAGACACCAACATAAAGGTAAGCCAAATGTAACAACATTAGTAACATAAATAACAACTTTATGCAAAATCTTGCTCAACACGTTTGCCAAGTCACACACTTTGAAAACATGGTCCATAAATATTATAAGAAGTGTTTATATATGTTATATAAATTTAAATAAATATATTGTGTTTTATAGTTAGTATATATGTTTATATTATGTTGTTTCTATGTCATGGAAACAACATAATATAAACATATATACTAACTATAAAACACAATATATTTATTTAAATTTGTATAACATATATAAACACTTCTTATAATATTTATATACACAATAGATACATTTTATACTATTTTAAAAATTCATTTATAAAACAATTATATAACACATATTACCACATACATATATTTATCAAAAACTTTTTAATTTTGAACATAATATAAACACATATGCAAACTATAAACATATATAACTTGAATTGTGTGAACAAAAAATTTAAAAATAACATGAAAATATCTAAAAAGGTTCATATATATTTATATATAAAGACATATATCTCATAATAAAATAATAAAATTTAAATAAATATATTGTGTTTTATAGTTAGTATATATGTTTATATTATGTTGTTTCTATGTCATGGAAACAACATAATATAAACATAAATACTAACTATAAAACACAATATATTTATTTAAATTTGTAACACATATATAAACACTTCTTATAATATTTATATACACAATAGATACATTTTATACTATTTTAAAAATTCATTTATAAAACAATTATATAACACATATTACCACATACATATATTTATCAAAAACTTTTTAATTTTGAACATAATATAAACACATATGCAAACTATAAACATATATAACTTGAATTGTGTGAACAAAAAATTTAAAAATAACATGAAAATATCTATAAAGGTTCATATATATTTATATATAAAGACATATATCTCGTAATAAAATAATAAAATTTAAATAAATATATTGTGTTTTATAGTTAGTATATATGTTTATATTATGTTGTTTCTATGTCATGGAAACAACATAATATAAACATAAATACTAACTATAAAACACAATATATTTATTTAAATTTGTAACACATATATAAACACTTCTTATAATATTTATATACACAATAGATACATTTTATACTATTTTAAAAATTCATTTATAAAACAATTATATAACACATATTACCACATACATATATTTATCAAAAACTTTTTAATTTTGAACATAATATTAACACATATGCAAACTATAAACATATATAACTTGAATTGTGTGAACAAAAAATTTAAAAATAACATGAAAATATCTAAAAAGGTTCATATATATTTATATATAAAGACATATATCTCGTAATAAAATATCAAATTATAATCATATCTAACTTAAATCAAATACTTATTGAATAAAGAACAAAAAACAGATAAAAGAACTGCAATCCTAATAACAAAATTTAACGTTTAGCAACAATTAAAGTGTCAGTGTTGGCTCAAAATTTTAACTTATTTTTTTAAATTTTCTAAAACAGAACAAAAAAGGTAATAGCATAACAGAAATGTCAATAAAATAGCATGCGCTTTATAAGCAAAGATTTTCGTTTTTCCCCTTATTTGTTAATATTTGATCAAAATCGGATTCGATATCATATCCGATTTTGATCAAATATTATAAATACGTATTTTTGATAAATAAGTGGTATTGAACTCGAGTTCGAAACTTAAAACTAAATGCGCATTTTTCTGGTATCAATGGCGGTATGTTATACGTGATCAATACTCAGAGTATTTACAATACTAGATATGCCGACTGGGATCTGTTAACAAATGCCATTACCACTACCTACAAAAAAGCAAATCCAAAATTAAAAGACCATATAAACAAAGAAGGAAAACAAATTTTAACCAATCACGAGGTATTTAAAAAAATAGAAATAAACGGATATTTTTTTTTTTTTTTTTTTTTTTTTTATTTTTTTTTTTTTTTTTTTTTTTAGTATTGTATTTGCCGATTGAAAATAATTTACACTCGTAATTTATAAAAACAAATATTTACATGACTGGGGCTTGAAGAAGACAAAATTCATCTTATCATTAAGCCCCCCCTAAAAAAATGCATATTCATCAAATAAAATGTTTTAACAAAATGCAAAAAATAAAATATATAACGTTTAAAATATTTAGTAATTCAAAGAGTATTTATATTTAAGAACTGATTAGTAAAATAAGATGATATATAAGTATTAATATTACAAAAAGAATTTACAATAACTCTTTTTAATAAAAATTGAAATTATAAAATTTTACAATATTTTTAGTAATTAGTATTTCAAATAATAAAACTTAAAAAAATCGTTTGTAAATTCAAAACTTATAAGATAAGAAATACATTTACAATAGCAGACTATTGTTTAGAATATTAAATATAATATTAAAGAGTAATTAGTAGGTTAATTGTTGTTTTTATTTGCTAGTTTAAAAAGCTTTTTAGAAGAACTTTAATTCATTTTCATGTATCATCAGTAATTGCTTAAGTTTTGTTTTAAACTGGTTTAAAGAATAATTAGATTTCAGCTCATTATTTAATATTGTATTCCACAGCTTAGGACCTCGGTTAGCAATTGAGAATTTGGTTGCTGAATAATGTGTTTTGGATTGAATGTAATTGTTTTTTGAAAATCTGGTAGGGTATATGTGGTTTATTTTTTCAAAAAGTGAATTAAATAACATTGGTGATATTTTTTTATCAAGTTTAAACATGAAGATAAGAATATGGTAAAGGTTTAGTTTATATACATTTAGAATATTAAGTTTATTAAATAATGTTTGAGTGTGAGAGAAACGGTCTACGTTTGTAATTATCCTTATAGCCTGTTTTTGTTTACTAAACAGTTTTTTTACTTTTGTTGCGTTTGTGCTGCACCAAGCAACGTTTGCATAATTTAAGTAGCAATGAATTAAAGAAAAATATAAGTTTTTTAAACAAGATAGATTTAAAAACTGCTTGGCTTTATACAAAACACCTATATTTTTTGATATTTTATTTTCAATTAGACCTATGTGGTCCCTCCAGGTTAAATTTTCATCCAGAACCACACCTAAAAATTTTATTGATTGCTCTCTTTTTAATAATGCGTTATCAATAAAAAGATCAGGAAGTTTTAATGGAATATCTTGTTTTTTATGAAGACGATGGAACAAAGTGTATTTGGATTTATTGATGTTCAAAGATAGTTTGTTTGATTTGAACCATTGGGTTAATTTTTCAAGTTCTTTGTTTACTGTTTGAAATAATTTACTGATATCTTTACTAGAATAAAACAAGTTTGTATCATCTGCAAACAAAATTAAGTTTAAAATGTTAGAAAATTTATATAGGTCGTTAATATAAACGAGAAATAAAAGTGGTCCTAAAATTGATCCTTGAGGAACACCACAGGTGATTGACTTATATTCCGTTTTTCCGCTATCATATGAAATAAACTGCTTTCTATTAGACAAGTAACTATCAAACCAGGACAAATTAGTATTTATTATACCATAACTTTTCAGTTTGGATAGAAGGATTTGATGATTGACAGTGTCAAAAGCTTTACTTAAATCGATACTTAAATCCTCTAACTGTTTTTTCACTTTGAAAGATCACAAGGAAAACTTCGTAAACAATCCATCTGTGCGCCTTTTGAACCCTTCAAAAAATGAGGTAGGACGAATTTCTAAGGTAATTTTAACAAAAATTAATTGTGAACTTAAAAATAAACTTTTTTTGAACCAATGGCAAAGTACGCAAAATGTTTTAGACTGGTTTAAAAAAATCACCAATAAGCACTTATACAAATTCCTAGTTTTTGATGTTAACGATTTTTACCCTTCCATAAAGGAAAGCACCCTCAACAATGCTATGAATTTTGCTGACCATCATATCGTCATCAAAAGCGAAGCATTAATAAAGCATGCAAGAAAATCTCTTATCTTCAACAACGATGAAGCATGGATTAAAAAAAGAGGTGGGTTGTTCGATGTAACAATGGGGGCATTTGATGGTGCTGAAGTTTGCGAATTAATAGGTATTTTCATACTGTATCAAATTTCACAACATTATAACAAAGAAGATTTCGGCCTATATCGTGACGACGGTCTTGCTGTATTCAAGAACAAAAACGGTCAGCAAATGGAAAAAATCAAAAAGCATATAACACTCATTTTTAAAAAAAACGATCTTCAAATCACCATTCAATCTAATTTAAAAATTGTTAACTACCTCGATGTTACGTTAAATCTAAGTAACGATACGTTTCAACCATATTTTAAACCTGATAATCAAATAAGGTACATCCACTCCAATTCTAACCACCCTCCAAGCATAATAAAAGCAATCCCTCGCAATATTGAACAAAGATTATCTTCCATGTCAATTAATGAAATATTTTTCAAAAAGGCTATTCCACCGTATGAAGAGGCTTTAAAAAAATCGGGATACAAATCGAACCTTACCTACCAACCACAAATAATCTCAAGTCAAAATCAACAAAAAAAGCAACGTAAACGTAATATTATTTGGTATAACCCTCCGTTCAGCTTAAACGTCAAAACAAAAATAGGAAACCGTTTTCTAGCCCTTATTGATTTACATTTTCCAGCCGGCCACAAGCTACATAAAATATTCAACCGAAATTCTATTAAGATTAGCTACAGTTGCATGCCTAACCTAAAATCTATCATAAATTCGCATAATTTCAAAATTTTACACAACAAAAATCAATTAAAAACCAACCAATGTAACTGCGTAGATAAAGCATTTTGTCCTTTGAACAATCAATGTTTATCTAACAATATTGTCTATCAAGCAACCGTAAGTTCCAGTCATCATGATCGTAATAAAAAAGTATATTTTGGCATTAGTAATACACCATTTAAACTAAGATACGCAAACCATCTCAAATCATTTGCATCAGTTAAATATAGAAATGACACAGAACTATCTAAGGAAATATGGAGCTTAAAAGACCAAAACATAAAGCCCATTATAGAATGGAAAATTGTCAAACGTTGTAAACCTTACAATCTAGCAACAAAAATATGCCACCTTTGTCTCTACGAAAAATATGTAATTTTATCGCATAATGGAAAAAACCTACTGAATAAAAAAAACGAAATCGTATCTCAGTGTCGACATTCAAAAAAATTCCTATTACACCATGTAACAACATTTTTGTTTATGTTAATTTTTTAATGTTTCTTACATAATTTTTGTATGCTGATTTCAGTGGTACCATTGGTTTTTCTCTATCATCAAGATTTCCTGAGAAAAAGCATAAAGTATATTTCGGAGTTTTCGTATATGTGTAATGCAATTAAAACATTATATATATATGCTGATTTTAACTATATTCGTGTGTTTATTTTCAGTTTAACTAATTACAACTGTTACATGAAGTGGTGAATATGTCTAGTAGATCCTGCAAGCTTTGTCCTGACTCATTCTGTTATGTTTGTGGTTACTATATTAGTCCAACACAAGCTAAACATAAGATTGTCAGTGGTACAAAATTCTTTACTGCATATCATGCTTATTTTGGCATGGCTATGGGAGATCAGGACAAATCGTGGGCACAACACTACAGTTGTGGTAGCTGCAGATCAACTCTGGAAGGATGGCTGCGTGGAATCCGAAAGTCAATGCCCTTTGCGATTCCGAGAATATGGAGAGAACCGACGAACCATCATGATGACTGCTTTTTCTGCATTGTTGACATTTCAAAGTATAAAAAACCGAAAGATAGGCTGACTCTAGTTTATCCAAGTACACCATCTTCTATTGGACCAGTTCCACACAGTGATGAATTGCCTGTTCCTACTCCACCTCAATCCGAAGAAGCAGCTGCATATCATTCTGAAGTAGACTCACCGGATGAACTCAATGATGACTGTGATTTCAGGGAACCGAATGATTCACCTCATTTCCCTATCCAACAAGAACTTGATGACTTAGTACGAGATTTAGGTCTCACTAAATCAAATGCAGAACTTCTGACATCACGTTTGAAAGAATGGAATTTATTAGATCCAAGCTGCAGAACCTCGAAATACCGAAAAAGACATGAAACATTCGCATACTTTTATGTAGTATCAGAATCACTGTGCTATTGTCATGACGTTCGTGGTCTTTTCAATGACATTGGCATTGTTCACAATCCTGAAGAGTGGAGATTATTCATTGACAGCTCAACAAGAAGTCTAAAGGCAGTTTTGCTCCATAACGGAAACCGATTTCCTTTGATTCCAGTAGCTCATTCCGTTCATCTAAAGGAAGACTATAAGAACGTGAAGTTGTTGCTTGAGAAAATCAACTACGACAGTTACAAGTGGGATGTATGTGGAGACTTTAAGATGCTAGCATTTCTTCTCGGTCTGCAAGGAGGATACACAAAGTACTCGTGTTTTCTTTGTTTATGGGATAGCAGGGCTGCAAACCAGCACTTCACAAGACGTGAGTGGCCAGTGAGAGAACATTTACAGCCTGGTTTGCACAATGTTATTAATCAATCTCTGATACCTGTTGAAAAGATCTTACTACCACCCCTTCACATTAAACTTGGTCTTATCAAACAATTTGTCAAAGCATTAAACCCAGATAGTGCAGCATTCCAGCATATTCGGCAGATGTTTCCAAAGGTGTCAGATGCAAAAATTTCAGCAGGTATATTCGTTGGTCCACAGATTAAAGTTATGTTGGCATGTAAGGAGCTTGAGGACAAAATGTCTGCTGTTGAAAAAGAAGCATGGACTGCATTTAGACATGTTGTTCATAGCTTTTTAGGCAACAATAAGAGTGATAACTACAAAGAGATAGTGGAAAACTTAATTGTACGGTACGCAGATATGAAATGCAGAATGTCAATAAAGCTGCATTACCTGCATTCACACTTGGAATTTTTCAGACCAAATTTGGGTGATGTGAGTGAAGAGCACGGGGAACGTTTCCATCAGGATATTCTTGCAATGGAGAAAAGATACCAGGGCAGATGGGATGCAGCTATGATGGGTGACTACATCTGGTGTTTGATACGCGATGACGAGAAACTTCATAAAAGAAAACCTCGTTCTACTGTTCACTTTTAGTGTTTTTTGAGATTGTGAGAGACTGTTACAATACAATATAATGTAACATTATGTAATATATGTAAGAAACATGATGTAACATGAAGTTTTGTAACATAACATAACACTTTTGAATTAGTAAATGTTTTATATTGACTAAAGTAGAATCTAATGCAAAACGATTTATATTAATTATATGTTTAATTGATTTTTTTTTTTTTACGACCAAACGATTGATGCAATAAAAAATCCAATGTCATATTCAGACTCAGCATACTCAAATTAATTAAGAAACATCAAAAAACTTTGATAAACAGAAATTTTTTTTTTTTTGTTACATTGTGTTATCTTTATTTGACACAGGGGACTAGTAAACTATAACGGCTTTTTGTTTTTTGTTTTTTGATTTGTTTTTTACGTAGATTTGTTTATAACGTCAGATGTCATTCTACAGTAATTTTTTACGTTTTTGTAACGGTTTGTTTACGTTTTTTGTTTGTATTAACGGCTGATGATTGCCTTCGGGCATGAAACTTTAAGTCCCGCTAATCAGTTGTTTTTATTCATCTAAATATAATTATATATAGCTCTATTATTCAGTAATATTGAGCACTGTAACACGTACAAGAGACTTCGTATTATTACATCAAAATACTTAACCTCGAATATATTCTATATATCGATATCTATACATATATATATATATATATATAATTATTGAGTTTTACAATAAATTACTGAAACTTTACAAGAAATAAAATCTTTTTACTAAAAAAATTTGATTTTTACGAAAAAATAACTAACTTTCACGCAATATATAATAAAAATTGTCGTGCTATGTGACGTTACCGTTACCGTTACCGCTAACGTTACCGTTCACCTAATAGAGTGAATAAACTGCTCGACCTGAAAATGTAAGACAATGAAAATACTTTTCAACTGTTTCCACGCTAACGGTTACGGGGAAATTTTTTTGATGTAAACTGAGTTTATTGATTTAAAATAAACGAAATAAAAATTAATGTTTTACAAGAAGCTTCTTAGATTAGGAAAAAAACATTATTTTACAAAAACTTACCATATGCATTATCCTGCTTGATAGCAACTTCTATGAACTCTTCAGTTCTTTTACACTAAACGTTGGCTTATCATTGTTGTCAATGGAATATTTTATTTTCGGGTAATACTCGATACGACAAATGGGTCAAACAGTTAATCTGATTTAGATTAGACACTTTTTTTATTCACCATACTTAAAACTTGATACAGTAAACCTGGTGTAGTATTTCCACAAAATTTGCGTTTGTTTAGACTTGAGTGAAACATTGAGGATAACTTTGACCAATAAAAAGAGAAAATCAAAATGATAATAATAATCAATAATTTAAACTTTTAATACAACTGGAAATTAAAACATTTTCAAAATAAGTTTAATCAATTTTAAAAATGATTAAATCAGATAAGTGAAGAATCTTGTTTTTTTAATCACTTTTAAAAAATGGAGTGATATTTACGAGATTTTAAGGTGTCAAACGATAAGTTATTTAGTTTGGAGGGAAATTAACCTACAATACCTTACTTAAGTACGGTGCAAATGGTAAAAAACGGCTATTAGCTAATCTTAAAGGGTTTAAGTTAAATATTTTTGTCCTTAAAAACAAAACCATGTAAGTAGTTGAGAAAACTAACTAAATTTATAATCTAAACCACCAAAACATTATTGACTACAATTTTTATTTGTTTTACTTTATTTTCTTTACTTTACGTTTATTTATTTTTTCCGATAATTTATTGTTTTGTTTTATGTTGTACCCAAAAAATAAAATTTCTTTTTTATAAAAATGTGATTTTTAGGAAGCGAAGCAATACTGTAACGCTGCGAAACGGAACGAAATGAATTAATTTCGTAAATAAGGTCATGAACCAAAATGTTTTCTTAGTTTTGTAAAAAGCGGTACAAAACGTACCGGCGTATCATAATCCACCCTACCAAACCGATCATCCTACAGACGCAGATGCAAACTATTTAGTGTACTACATGAACATTGCTTCTTTAAAGTTTTTATTAACTTTTTGGATATGAAAAAATATTATTTCCCAAAATAATTTTTATTGCTCTATTTTGCTGGACTTTTTATGTTTTCATCCATTATTCAAAGATTAAATAATTAGGTAATTCTGAAAATGAAAAATATGCATTGATTTATAAACGTTTATAAATCCATTGTAAATTCTACCAAAATACAGTAATCAGAATTATTTTTGGAAAAAGTATTTATAAGTAGTTTAAACTAATATGGCTGTTTCTTGACTTTTTTCACTTACTCTTCCGAAAAATAGTGCTTTTTGCTTTTTTTTTTTTTTTTTTGAAATCACCGAATGTTAAATAAAAACCTGTCGATGCATTTACTCATGAAGACATTTTTTCAAAAACTGTTGTTTTAAAGCTAATACAAATCTGCCTAAAAGGTAATATATCACAATACACAAAATATTATTATATTAAGGAAACATTGCATGAAGGTCACCAATTAAAATCTTTTTAAACATTCATTTTGTTAAAACTGCTAAACAGTTTTGATTTCTGATATTGCCTAAAAAACTTTTGAAAAAAAGATTTATCTTAACAGATCATAATTCCTTGAGACAAATTCACAAGATCAGTGCCGTACTTTATTTTTCTTTAAGTAAAATTAAACAAAGAAATTAATGCTATTTTTAAATTAAGAATAAAAAGAGACGTAAATAAACATACAAGTGTTCATAAAATACTAACTATTTTGCAAATAATTTTAAACACACTTATGAGCATATTGAAAGACTGATGCTGTTCTAATTGAAAGTATGTCAGCTGGCTTTATTTACTTACACGATAGAAACTTTGAAAGAAAGCCTTTTTAAATAATTAGTATAACCTGATTATTGTATTAATTTAAAAATATTTATAAAATATATTAGCCTTAAATTGAATAAATAAAAATAAATTAGCTTAAATGAAAAAACTTTGATAACGTTACTATTATTGTTTTTGCGTTGATGTTCATTCTCGTAACTTTTTATTTTAAAATTATTTTGTTAAGTGTTATCTTTTACTCTTTTTTTTTTTTAAAAAAAAACAAAAAAAAAACTCGAGCAATATATTGTTACATGCAAGTAAGCATGTTTATCTAAGTGTGCTTAAGTTTAACATAAGGTTATCGCAATAGTTTCGTTTAATCTTGAAGGACTAATTGCATAATTTTAAGTTTCACTTCAAATATTGTTGAGATACGCGGAGAAAGAAAATTATATTTTATCTAATGAAACATTATCTAAAGGATCAAGATAAGGGATCGTCTATAAATTACAAAACGCAAAACTTATTAAGGGCGTTTGAGATAATATTTAGATATGTTGCTAACGCCAAACTTTTTTATGGTATTTTTACGCTTATTTCATGAGAACAAATAAACCACAAATTTTGTACCCTTCCCCAATCCCAAATCTGAAGGTAATAATTTACTACTCTAACTCAATTTATAGTCATCAACAGATTTCAAACTTCATTTACCAACATTGTAATTCCTTATTTTAGTTCCAACATTTTCTTCCTCATTTCGGAAAAGATGAAATATTTTGCTAAAAGTAAAAGCTTTATTTGATACAAACATAACCATACTAAAGTTTGAAACTTGTTCAAACACCAAAAAAAGCTGCCGCGATTCAAGTAAGTTTCACAGTTAAATTTTGAAATAAAGAAATCAATAAAAGAGACAAAATGTTATTTAATTTTTTTAAAACTTGATTTTTCGAATAGACACGAACCTCTTTTTTTCAAATTGTCTTATTTACTTTTACAATGAAATACAGTTGAGATTTAACAAGATGTTACGTCTTAACAGCATTATATCACATTACATTATTAATGGAAGAACTACGATTTTTTATTTAAAATATATATTAAAAAAAGAAAAAAAAATTAATAATAATAACTATACAACATGTTGAGTTTTCAAGGAAAAAACTGAAAATTAATATCACATAATAAGTAATAAATACGGCAGAAAAATTACGTTACATTGAAATTGCGCTAAAAATAATTATCATTATAGTATTGTATAAAAATAAATGTAAAAAAGAAAATATATCTATAAAAATGTAATTAAAAAAGAAACTATATCAATGTCAAAAATAGTGTAAGGAAGATAAACAAGTCAAAAAATCACTTATTGTCACGTTTATAAAAAAAAAAAAAAAAACTTGTTCTGGTAAAAAACAAAGCAAAAAACTTTAAAAGTTTTGATTTTATAAGAGTCGCCTTAATCAACTTATCAAATTAAATAGTTGTCCTTAAATTTATAAAAATAGATGAATTTACTCGTAAATATAGATGAATTTACTCGTAAAATCTTTACTTTGTATAATGAAATTTAGTTAACATTATCTCATCAAAAACAAAAATATAACGTGATTACTTCAGTTTACCTTGACCAGCGTAAGTGAATTCCGGGAAGTTTGCACTTGGATTACAATCCAATAAACCTTAATAAATATTGTAACATTAATAGAGGAAATAAATCATAAAACTGAACACAGTATATAAATCTACAAAGTATATACATCAACACAGTAGATAAATCAAAATTGACTTAATTTTAATCTCGAAGAAAGTTCGACTTACTTCCCTGAGGGGGTGTCAACTGAGGAGTTTCATTTGTAAAGTCTTCATCAAAATATTTGACGTCTTCTTTATTATCAAGTGCAGGTTTGAAAGGAGAAGGAAGCTAATATAAAATGAAAAATTATAATCAATTAATTGATATTAACAACAGTACGAGCACCAATATAATCATTAAATGGTGATAAAGATGCGATACAAAACTTTAAAATTATTAAAAGCTGGACGAGATTTTATTGTAACACCCTTCACCTTAGAGGATTGAGCTCCAAAGGGATTATTTAATAAAAATACATACTCTTTCTGATTTTAAATAATAAATCTAAGATAGGCAAGAAGAACCTTTTTGAAAATAAACAAAATAAATAACTTTTTGTAATAACAAAATATGCTGAAACTCGTATCACATAAATCACCTATTGACTTTTTTTAAAGAGAACAATGAAAGTATAATAAACAACAAATATAATACAGTCTAATATAATAAAGTATAATACAGTCGAAATGAGCCGAAGATGTCTTAAATATACTATTTCTCTTTAACCTCCAAGTATTATACCTTTTCTTAACACATTTTCTTTCGGTTTTAAAATCTCATTTTTCAAATTTGACTGCATTTTTATTTTAAGCTTTGGTAATTTTTTTGACAACTTCAGAAGTGATTTTCTGTAAGTTTAGATGTTACTTTCTGCCATTCCATGTCCATCCATTCCTTCCATGTCAATTTTAAATACGATATTAGTAAAGCATGCTTACAGCAGGTTGAATTAGTTTCAATTAATAACCTGATTAAGTAATTTTTTTTTAAATTATACTCAATTTTTTTATAATTGTTTAGATAAAGCACAAGAAAAGTTTTTATGTTTAGATATTTGGTGTAAACACTACGTTTTGATTCATTTGAATTTTCAATGTTTTGAATGTTTTAGTTTAACTTAAATATTTTTCTTTTTTTTTAGATATGCTGGAACAACGACTAATAAACACTCCCATACAGACACCATTTATTGTAGATTTTAAATATCTTTGCTCTACCTTTGTCATAATTTTTATTTTAGTTTGTCTGCTGTTGAAGTTTTAATAAAATAAATTTCCATGATTTGAAATTTACTTTAATAATAATTAGAAAAAAATCAAATTAAAAAAAGTTAGGGCAACAATAGATTTACAGTCAAAACTGCAACAGTTTTAACTGTTCTCAGAATAATGCTATTGCATTTATGTTTTACTTGTCATATTAACAATATTTTTATTATGCTTATAATGTTACTGGTAATAATTTATTGTAAGCATTTGATGAATTTTGAACTTTAAAAGTAATAATAAAATCTTAAAAAACTTTTAAACTGAGAGTGATACTGTCAGAAAAAATTTAAACGGTGAAAAGAACATTTTGATAGTCTCTTAAATGCAGCTTGTGAATTATTATCTTTCTAAAAAAAGTATTTCGTCAGCAATTCAGTGTGTCAACCAAAAAAAGAACCATCAAGCTCTCGTTATGCAATGCTCATAATCTTAATCTTTGTGTTCATTCCACATCTTCTTTGGATGTAAAGAAATATATATTGGAGGCCCTTTTTGATAAAGAATCTTGACTGAGATGACTGGTCTCTTCATCAAACCTCATTAACTCAATGGGGTGCTAACTATCAAAGTTGTAAAGCTGTTGATTAAGCAACCTTGAAAAATTATCTGAAACTTTGTAATCTTAATCTAGTTGCTGATCAATTGAAGTAAAATCTCTGGTGAAATAGATTTAGTTATTTGAAATCAAATTTTTGGTTCAAAACTCTTTAAGCAAGAAACTTTATCAGTGTCTTATTTCAAACACCTTCTTATGAAGTCTTATTAAGACTCTTATTAAAGGTCTCACGAGAATGCAATCTTCTTGCTCCAACTTCAATGCAAAGAATGCAATCTTCTTGGGCCAACTTCATTAACAAAACATATTTGATATTGACTCAAGCATAACATGCTAGTTATGATTTTGTCCAAAAATTGACAAGGTCGAGGAAGAATTTCATAAAGCAGCCAGGAACAAAGCTCATTTCCATGAAAAAAAGTTTTGAAAAAAAGGGTGAGTGTGACACCACTCTTGATGCTTTTATTTAATAGAAAAAAGGCAAATTTTAATTTGCAGAACTTTTTCTCATTTTTTAAAATTCTCAAAATCTAGTAATGGTACAAATGAAGTAGAAAGTAATTAGCCTGGAAATGCAAATCCTTAACATAAATTTACGTGAACCAAGTGGACATTTTAGTTCATTGAAGTTATTATTTATACGTATACTAATGTCAGTTTGTGTATGATTGTATAACAAAGTTTTAAAAATTTGGAGTTTTCCTAATCTAGAAATAAACTTTTCTAATGTTTTAGTTGATGAAGATTTAGTTCATAAAACAAACCATAATAAGTCAAAAAATAATTTAAAAAGATAAGTGAAAAAAAAAAGTTAAGAAGATAAATGAGAAGATAAGCAAGAAAAAAAAGTTAAGAAGATAAGCAAGAAAAATAAGTTAAAAAGATGAGTGAAAAAAATAAGAAGATAAGTGAGAAGATACAAATGCAGTGGTGGTGTAGCGGTAGAGCACTCACCTCATAAGCGAGAAGTCCCAAGTTTTATCCGCACCACATCCCTGGTAGTACTGCACTTAACTTGTATCTCCATGCCTTGTTCGTCAAGGTTCGTGTTTCAGAGTTATAGAGTTGAGAAAGGGTTGTAACCACAACTAAAAATAGCCTCCTTGACAGTAGTGGTTTTAATTAAAAAAAAAAAAAGTTCAATTAAAAATCTTTTTTAGCGCTGATATAGGTTTGATTATACTGCTTTTTATATATATTGTGTCTGAAGCAGTAGAGAAATTATGATCAAACAAAAATACAAGCTTCTTTAGTAATGACTATTAACAAATGCTCTCAGAGCATGAATGGTGAATTACTGTTTCAAAAAAACATTTTATATTTGATATTTACACAATAATAACTTTTGTTGTTAACCTAAAATGGAGTTCTTCATTAAACTGTTTGCATTTTATTTCATCTGTTAAATTTTTTTTTTTTAGATAGTTACAAATAATGACTTTATTTCTTAATAAAACCACTAAAGTGGTAGTAAAATAAAAATAAAAATAAACAAGTAAGAAAAATAGAAAAAACAAGTAAGAAAATAAGTAAGGAAAATAAGTCAAAAAAATAAGTTTAGAAGATAAGCAGGCAAAATAAGTTAAAAAGGTAAGTGAAAAAAATAAGCTACAAAGATAAGTGAGAAGATAAACAAGAAAAATAAGTTGAGAAGATAAGCAAGAAAATTTTTTTATAGTTTCATATTTTAATTTAAGAAAAGATTTTTCTCCAATAAAAAGATTTTTCTATTTGTAAAATGTTTTTTTACAGATGGAAAATTTCAATAAATTTGCAGATTAACTTTAGAAATGAAGCATTATCACAGAGCTGTCTAAAGAACCATAGTTTTTCTTTTTAAGGTTAGATATTTATGAGAGTATGAAGATCCAACTAAAATCTATTTTATTTTTACTAGTATGCATGTAGCACTTTCCAAGAAATTGTATTAACTACATTATTTTTTTTTTGTCAAAATTTTATTTAAGTTAGTTAAAGTTGCATGCTAAATGTAAAATCAAAAACTTTGATTAAATGAAAAAAAAAAAACAAAGTGATAAAAACTGAAAATTTACCTTACATAGATTGCACTACATCAATGTAAAGTAACATCTTTAGAAATTTTTTCTTTTCTTGATGTGACATTTTGATTTGAAATACTTTCATTTGTTTAGCAATGATTTTGCTTTTGTAAATTGATAAAAGAATTAATTGGTTATGTAAAACTATTGATCGATAATTGATTTTGTTGTTGGTGTGCAACTGTCAATGTTACTCTCAATATAAGGTAACATTGATACTTGTATAACTTATGTTAAGGTAAATGTTAATTTACATTGTGAGAGGTGAAATCATTACGGTTTTGACAATGAATGCAATGTGAACATTTTAAATATACACTAGTACCAACCAACATAGGCGCCCGCAGGATTTTTTGATGTTTCAGATCGACACTTTCACACATTGTGCAAACTCAAAACTTAAGTATGTTCATACCTATGCCAAATCAAGAGGCCTTGCCAAAATTTGGGATGGTAGAGGCTTGGGAACAAAAAAAAGCCCCAAAATGTTTGCCCCCCCCTGCCCAAACGTGAGGGCACTGATGTAGAAAATTTTTTAACTTTACTATCTTAAACTAAATTTAAATTAATTGACAGATTTTAAATTTTGTAGAAAAATATTGTAAGTTATAAAAGTTATGACCATGCAAAACTTACTCATTTTATGGTCAGAAAATTTTCAATCAAACTTTTGTAATTTATAATATTTTTCTACGAAATTTAAATTCTGACGATAAATTTAAATTTAGTTTAAGATAGTAATGTTGAAAATTTTAATACATCAGTGCCCTCACGTTTGGGCAGGGAGAGGGCAAGCATTTTGGGCTTATTTCGTTCCCAGGCCTCTGCCATCCCAAATTTTTGCCAGGCTTCCTCATTTGGCACAGGTATGAACATACTTAAGTTTGGAGTTTGCACAATATGTGAAAGTGTCCTATCTGAAACATCAAAAAATCCTGTGGGCGCCGATGCCAAGCAAGATTTTCATTTTAAAAATTAGGCCAGGATTAAAAAGTTGTAAAATTGCAATGAAAATGCATTGAAATACTATTATTTAAAGATAACAAATAGCTTCAATTCTATATAAAAAGGTCTGTTAATCTATGATTAAAAACTTTTTTTATCTATGACTAAAAACTGTCAATATATTAAGCTCTACATTAATGACTAAATATCTAAATCCAATGAAAAATTACAGACTTTTTGTTGTTTTGTTTAATTTCTGAAACAACAAGATAATTTTTTACATCAAAATTTTTTCGCCATCTGATGTTTTGTTTTTACCACTATGATGCAACATTATTAGGTGTGGATTTTTCTTCAACTACCAGTATTTGGATCTGCTGACATTTGATGTATTGGTAATTTTTTTTTTTACTAATTTTACCACTCTTTTGATTTAGGTTTTGCTTTGTTTGATTCCATGTAAAAAACATTCTGCCAACTTTTGCTTGATTCTTGGCCCATGGGTTGGTTTAAGCAATCATGTCAATGTTATACCCAAACTGAAAAGTGCATTTAAAAAAACAATGCTACAAAAAAACCTCAAATGTCTAATATTTAGAAACAACATCATAAAAACACATTTTAAATAAGGTGTCGCGTAGAGCACTTGCTTTATAAGTGAGAGGTTCCAATTTCAATATCTACCACATCCCTAGTATTGCGCTCAATTTGTTTCTCTGCACAGCAGCCTTGTTTGTCAAGGTTTGTATTTCTAAGTTTTAGAGTTGAGAGGGGTTAATTAAATAGCCTCCTCATCTGTAGTGGCTTTCTCGGCCTTGGGAGGTGAATTAACATAAAAAAAATTTTAAGAAAGAAATGATATTATAGTATAGTTTTATTTTTTAAATAAAGTTTAAAAAAACTAGATATTAGTTTAATTTATGCTGGCATATTGTGTTGTTATTTACACTTACTATTATGCAGATATAAATAGTTATATTTGTTCATTCAACAACTAGCTACAGCATCGTTAAAATAACTTAAACAACATGTCGTTGTTACTCACCTTTCAAAGTAGCCGCTTTACATACACAAAATGCCTGTTTTTCTCTACTCGTTAACTTCCACATAAATTAAACGAAAACAATAAAATTTATATCAAAAACAAAACCTATAAATAAGAGCTGTTTATTTTGTCAAACTTTTTTGAACTAACAATTACAAAACTGGAATCTTCTGCAGAGCATGAAAATCATATTACTGATGCTGTTGAGAAAAAGTATTTAATTAAAAATAAATTAAAACAAATAATTGAAAAAAACTATATTTTTGATATTTTAAAAGCATTTTCACAGAGCTATCTGGATTATCTGGTAATCTAACACATAATTATACACAGAGATTAGCTGCATATGTCATACTTTTTAAAAAAAAATCATAAACAAAGAACCCAGGCAAGGAGTAAACTATAAATAAAAAGTCAATATGAGCCAATTGGTATGCAGTAGTGGTGTAGTTGTAGAGCAATTGTTTGGAAACTACCAGAGAAGTGGTGAGAATCTTTACCACATCCCTGATAGTACTTAATTTGTTTCTCAGCACAGCGGCCATCAAGACTTATGTTTCATAGTTGAAGGGTTGGGAGATGATTGTAACAGCAAAAAAAAAGTCACTTTTTTAAAAAAAAAAAATAGCTGTAACAGTTATTAAAACTATTAAATTTAATAACTGTATTAATAATAACTAATTTTTTTTTAAACTTTGCTAGTAACAAATAACTTTTTACTAATTTTTTATTTTAATTTTATTTTATTGCAAGTAGCATTCAAATTTTAAAATAAAATTGTATTGACATTTTACAACTTGTAAATAAAAAATAAATACCTTTTTATTTAGAACATCATTCCAATTGATATCTTGAAAGAATTTATGTGCCATAACTTCTTCAGCATCTCTTAAGCTACCTCCCAAACTATTCATTAAATAAAAATAAACAAATAAACTTATTTGTACTAGTTTACATAAATAAATTTTATAATATGCTTAAAGATATTTACATGCAAAAGTAGCATTTTGTCTGTTAAAGCATTTAACTATATTTTTTTCTAAAAATCATTTTAATGATTTTTCCAATTGAATAAATAATAAATAGCAAAGCCTAATTATTCATAATTTCATATTTTAATTTATAGCAGTATCAAGCAATATCATTTAAATGTTTAAATATTTTGTGAATCTTTATTAGCAATCCTTTATAATAAAACAACAAAATCTTTTTTAACAATAGTTTTAATTAATACGTTTAATTAAATATTTTTTAAACTTGGTAAAAATCAAGTAATTTTTAATTAAAACTTGGTAAAAATCGTGTAATTTTTAACAAAAAGGTAGTGAAATCGTGTAATTCTTTTCTTATTGAATATTTTTTCAATAGAATAAAAAATTCCATAACTAAACATTTTAGAAACATTTTGTTGTATTAATATATTTGAATTGTATTTTTTTGTATATTTAATAGATTATTAATATATAAGAAAATTATTATCTTTTAATTTTTTGTCTGATTTTATCAGACAGAAGATTAAAAAAACAAAATTATGGTTTTTAATTATTTTAATTTGAAACTTAAAGTTTGATTTTAGGAAAATAACTTTAATGCTTTATTTATTTACATATAGTTTATTGGTAAACAGACCAGGGTTGATAAAAATCATGATTTTTTTAAAAAAATCAAAAAAATCGATTTTTTTGATTTAAATTGGATTTTTTTGATTTAAATTACATTTTGGAAAAATAAACTCTTAATCAAGTAGTTTTTAATGAAATGAGTTTTTTATGAAAATATAACTAAATTAATTTAAAACATTGAAAAATCTTTTTTAATGTTGATTATTTACAAATCTTCAAAGATCAAATCTTTGAAGATTTGTAAATAATCAATTAAACTCATTGATTCTTATGCTTTTTGATTAAATAGTTTGAATAGAAAAACCAATTTGCTTTCTTTCTCAATTTCGAGTCTATTTCTATTGCTTGAATGTGCAAGACCAAATGATGAAAAGATTCCTTCAACTCCTGCAGATGAAGCAACAGTAGTAACTGTTCAACAACTTTCAGTAATTCCTGATTCACAGGATCATTATGATATTTCCATCAATCACATGGCTTAATAGTTTGAACAATGTTATCATGGAACATAAACTTTTTAAATGGTGCTGCTTCTGCTTTAAAGTTAACCAAAAGTGGAAGAAAATCTGGATTCTTTGAAGCTGCAAAGTCCATATTAATCTCTTTTTCCTTATCAGTTAATTCTTTACCTCTGTATTTAGGATTAACAATATTAGCCAAGAAATGAGCCGGGTTATAGGTTGTATTCTTTTGAATAAATTCATCTTAACTAAGCTTAGGACTTAATTCCCTCTGAAGATTTTTCCATATCACTACACTGTCACCAATAGTACTAATGTCCTGCTGTTGGTTTAAGCATTTGTAACCTTCTTCTGCACTTTGCTTTACACCAAGGTTATTTATAATATTTGTAATATTCTTATCAATTATTGTTCTGTTTTCTTCACAAATTGTTAACAGAATCGGTCATTGTTTAAGATAGGATTCAAGACAATCAGCCAATGTGTTCCATCTGACATCTTGGGGCATTATAAGTTGTAGCCCCTCTTTTGCTTTGTATGTAGCAGCAGCAAAATGGTTGTTTCTAAAATATTTAACAACTTGAACAATCTGCTTCTTGATGTTTGGAATTGCCAAATCTTGGGCCAATAGATTGAGAATATGAATTTTAATAAGTAATAATTAATAAGAAATTGAGAGCTGAACATCCATATGTAATAACATTAACATTATCTAGAGTTTCCAATTGTTGTCTCATTTTTGACACATTTGCTGCATTATCAGTTACTACACTGCAAACTTTACAATCAAATTGTTTTTTGCATTTGTTAGCACGAGTTAGTAGCATAAATCATTCTTGCTATCTGCTCATCAATAGCTTCTTTTTCAGATTTAGTGGTTTTAATAAGGTATGAATCCAATTTAGTTGTCACTGTCTTGCCACTGCTTGGTCTTGTCACTGTCTTTTTATTTTAACACAAAAATCTTGTTTTATCTACAGCAGATTAACTAAATTCACTTTTATTAACAGAACATTGACTAGAATGTGGTTCTTCAGTTGTCTGGTTGATATTTTCTAAGATTTCTTGACAAATAATAATGTTTTTGTCATCTTGAACATCTTTCAGAAAACTACATTTACCATCACTTTTGTGGTTTCTCATTTGAGCAACCAAACCTTGCATTTGTACACCACAACTTTTGCATTTAGCTTTATTATCTTTTTTCCCAAACTTTGCAGGTATTTCTTGAAACCATGTCAAAACTGCATCTTCTTTTCTACCAGCACCAGACATTTTTGTTTCTAGTTATATTAATTTTATTTTACAACTAAAAAATAACAACCAATTATAAATGAATACTGTAATTTAAAAAAATTTGAATATACTCTTATATAAAAGGAATATATTTATATTTATTATATAAATAGTTACAAAAACAGAAATTAATGTAATTAGTCAATAAATTAAAACATGAAAAAAAAAAATTTACTTATATGGATAAAAATCTTAAAATAAATTTAAAAATTTAATGATTTTTATTACTAATATATATTTTATAATGTATTATCTGACTATTATAACTAATACTAGTTTATGCAGTAGTTGTACTTAGCTAATGCAATTTACTTCAATTTGATTAATCAATAAACAATCGTTAAAAATAATTAAAATCAAAAAAATCAATTTAAATCATGATTTTTATTCGTCTGATTTAAATCATGATTTAAATTGATTTAAATCAACTGATTTAAATCAAAAAAACCCTGAAACAGACTATTTGATGTTTAAATACAGCTGACATTGTTAATCAATCTTATTGTACTTAATTTTTTTAACTTTTGAATACAATTAAACAAAATAAATAAAATAAATTTTTATCATGTTTGTTTTGTTGATTTTCATTGAAAATTAGTTGAACAATTAAAATAATTTTTTTTTGATTTTTTTGTGTTAAATATTTTTGCTTTTATGTTAAACTGCTTTGACTCAAAAACATTCCAAATATCAAAATACTAGATAGAAAATCTGTTCTGAAACATCATTACCTATACCTAGAGATGTAGGTCTCGAGACTTTTATACTATGATTGGTATAATTGGTTCAATAATCTTAAAGATGTTACCTGATACACCAAAAGAAGAGAACTTATGGAGAAGACCAACATACCAAATTTTATCAAAAGCTTTAGAAATGCTGAGAGCGATAGACCTAAACTCTCCTTATTTATCTAATGCACATAAAACGTTTTGATTATTATTGTTAACAAATCAGCAGTAGAACAAGAAGATCAAAATCCATAATAATGATAAGAAAGTAAGTTAATATATTCAAGACGAAAGATTAAGTATTTGTAAATTAAAGACTCAAAAACCTTGCTTATGATAGGAAGAAGAATAATGGGACAGTAGTTAGACAAGTCAGATTTCTCTCTAGAATTTTTGAAAATTGAGGTAACAGATGCCGCTTTCCAGCAGGCTGGAAAACAAGACTCTGATAAGCACTTGAATCAAGAGATGAGATTGATGAAAAGTGTTTAGCAAACAGCTCAGCTTTGTCTTTAGGTGAAGTAACCAAATATGAACCATGTAGAGAAACCATGTAGTGGTTTAGCTTTGTCTTTAGGTGAAGTAACAATTCTGAACCATGTGATGGAATGACAGATTTGCCTTTATTATAGACACTGTTAAAGATTCTCTGGAAGTCTTGGGAGCCTAATTTTTAAGATGAAATACAAGGTTTTGTGACATGAGAATAGCAAACTTTGTCAGACAAAACTGGTTTTCTGCAGAGTTGTTTTGGTGATAGATATGGAAGTAATATTTATAATTGGAAATTGAAGAGCATAATGAGAGGAAAACCATGAAGTAGAGTGAGACTTGACTTGGAATTATCAAGAGTGAAAAAAAGATTCCATCCCAACCTGAATCCAAGAAGTTACATAAGTAGCACATTTGTCAGCAAAAGTAAAGATTTCTACCCAAAAGCTATCACAATGAAAATCACAGAAAGAGTTCCAGTCAGCTTTAAATAGTTGTAAGAGGTATGATGATACGGGGATTCTGATGATGAAAAAGAACAAGATAACAAATTTAAATAGATCAAACTGTGATCAGAAGCACCTAAGGGTGAATGTGAAGAAACTGAGCACCAACTAGAATCAGAAACAAGCCATTAATCGACTAGTGAAGGTAAACGACTCAGATTGTTTGGAAAGCAAATTGGAAAGTTGAATATTTGCATTAGAGATTGATAAAGGCAAAAGTTGTGGGCCTTAACACTTGCAGAGTCACTGACACTAGAACCAAGCCATTCAGTGTGATGATCAATAAATTTACCAACAATAACAATATTGCCTGAAGGATAAAGAGAGGGCTTGGTTAATTTGATCAGAAATAACATCATAAAGAGTGCAGTCTTGAGATGAAAGAGAGCAAAATGGAACATAGTGAAAGGTGATAGAGTGAAGTGGAGCTAAACGAAAGCACATAAAAAAATAGTCTGTGGATTTAAACCTAATGTTTTAACCTGAATGTTTTAAAGCATTCGCTAATATAAAAACATTATAGTTATGAAGTTAATTTTTTAGCGTGTATTTAAAAAAATAATTGTTATGCGGACAAACATGGAAACATACTCAAACATAAATGTTCTCAAAACATCTTGGTGCAGAAGGATAACATAAAGAATATTTGCAAACATTAAAAACCCGCTAAATCTACGAACAAAGAAATTCTATTGGTTCAAAAAATACACTGACTTAGTGAATTAAAGTTCCAGAATATTCCGAAGAATCTTTTTTTTAAATTTGTATTAATTGAGTTTTGATAAGTTTTTGTTGATATTTCTAGTTTAAATTGTTATAAGTATATATTATCAAACAAATTTTATTTTAATAGGTTGACTTATTGTTGGAGCGACACACACACAGATATTTAAAAGATTAAATAAAATGGCAGCGTACAAACTTTTTAATAACATATTTTAATCTATATTACTAAAAGTTTTATATATACAGCATATAATATATACATATATTAGTTTATACGCTGCCTTTTTATTAAATTCAACTTATTTATATAATCGTATAACAAGAATATGACAACCAAAGATATCATATATATTAATGTTATATATGTTATGTATGTATAATATATATATATATATATAACAGTAGACTATATTGTTTCGTCCTTCAGGACTCTTCAGTAATGTACTTATTTTATTGGATTAAATCTTAGCAATAAAACTAGAAATCTATTTTAAAGCAATTTCAAAGATTTGTTTTAACATGCTTAAGTACACAAACTAAAGAGCAGTGGGCCAGCATTATGCATCAATTATGATACATCCCATGTAGAGAGTGCTCAACAAAACTAAAAGTTAAGGAGCTAGAATCAACATTAGACAATATTGTTTCACAACACAAACATACACATATATATATGAAACACAAACACACATAAACAAAACAAAAACATACACAACAAAACACAAACACATATATTAAGTGGCTTACAAGTGAACCAACACCGCGCCAGAGGCCGAAACAGAACACAAACATACATAAACAAAAACATACATAACAAAACACAAACACATATATTAAGTGATTTACAAGTGAACCAACACCGCGCCAGAGGCCGAGACAGAACACAAACACACATAAACAAAAAAAACAACATACATAACAAAAAACATTCATACATAAAAAGTTTTTATTTTATATAAAAAAGTGTCGCTTAATTATAATTTAAACATTATAAAAGACGAAGTTTATTAATTATTCTAAACTTAATTTATAACAATTTAATCAGGCAGCTTTTACTTTTTGTAATTGTCTCTCATTGGTCCAGTTAAAGTTTTTTACCCTTGATTATTTTTTTTTAAATGTTCTCAAAGCATCTAAAGAGCCGTGGCCAAGTTGTCGCAAATAAATATTTTATGCGTGGTCAAGATTAGAGTGCGATTGCATGCCTTTCTCGACCAAGCCTGTTAGTGGTTGATATATTTAGAGAACTTGGTTATGACAATGATTTTTTGTGTTTTATAGTTTTTGATACTTCAGTTATTTTTTAAATTGACTAAAGAAACTGACTCAAAGCACAGATAGTACTCAATACACTATTTAATAGTCCAAGCAATTGCCTCATTTCTATTAATAAACTTTAATAAACTCTAAGCCGTAACAAAGGCTCCAAATGTAGCCTCAATAATACACACCAAAAGTACGAATAGGGACACCATCCATGCGCAACATGGCACTGTTAGTGCTCTAATATTTTACAGCTGTTGATAGAATTGGTCTCTTTGAAAGCTACGCCAGAGTTAGGGAAATCTGACTACCAGTTGGCCTCAGAACCATAAAACTAAGCTCTAGAGCTGTACCCTCATTAAGAGATAATAGAATGAGTTGTCTAGTCATAAAAACAGAGACACGAGCAAAACCCATGCATTGAGTTAAGACGATCCAGCATTCAACATTCTAAACTGGAAACAATGTATTATAAATACATCTACGCCAGCCTAATAAATAAAGAATGGGTGCGAAGCTGGTCAACAAATAAAACCTATTCACCCCTTATTGTTTCATTGTGTGGGACTTTTTAGAACCTAAGTCTTGATCCCATTCTTGTAAAAACTTTCAAAGTCTTGGTCTTGGGTTGATTTTTTAATGTCTTGGTCTTGAAGAACTCAGTCTTGATCTTGGTCTTGAACCTAAATGTCTTGGTCTTAGTCTTGGTGTTGGCTTTTACTGTCTTGACTAGATCTCTGCCTAGATCTAACGGATACATCAGTACCTTGATCTAACGGATACATCAGTACCTTGATCTAACGGATACATCAGTACCTTGATCTAATGGATATTGAGTTCACCAAGTAAATCTTTATTTAATATTGCATCAATAAAAAGATCGATGTAAAAAAAGCTTAAACAATGAAGAATGACCACATGGAAATGGTTAACTAAAAACAATATATGTGCAAACAAAACAAAACAAAACAAAATTAAATTGCAATTGTATCAAAGCAGTCATACTAGATAATACAATTTTTCTAGGGGTTATATATACCCTTGTTATTCAAGTAATATAAAAACTAGAGTGTTTATGTGGGAAATTTTTTGTTGGTAAAATGAAGCTCAAAATTTTAACATACATTAGCCAATGTCAAAAACATACTTTTGAGGGAAAGTGAAAAAATTTGGCTGTGGCAAAGCATTAAAGAAATTGCCATGGTGCGTTTGGCTGTAATGAAAATAATACAGTTAAAGTGGAAGGAGATTATTTTAGGAAAAAAGTTAGAGAATCTTTAGAAATAGTTTTCTAGTGTTCTACAAATGGTGGATTAAATAAAGATAAACGTAATTATGTCACATTCTCTTTAACTTTACTGAATGACATGTCAAGCAAGTATGAGTCTTGGTTAATAGGACTAGAGATAGTTCATTTAAGCAGCAACCTTGATTGTATTAATACAATCAAGGTTTTTTTCTAGTAACCCCAACTTAATAGTGGTTGCAAGCAACCACTATTAAGTTGGGGGTTACTAGAAAAAAAAGAATTGAGTTATAGAGCACGGAAACTATTGACAAAAGATTTGAAAAGTTGTAAGTTGAATGAGTCAGGAAAACATGAAGTTGGGAGAGAGTTCCAAAGAGTTGAAATGCGGGGAAAAAACCAGATAATAAAAGTTTTTAGAGCATGCAGGGACAGATAAAGTAAAAGAATGAGATTTTGCTGAATGACGAGTAAAGCAAGAATGAGTTTTAGTTGATGGAACTAGAGATGATAGTTCCTTTGAACAGCAACCATGATAGTATTTGTAGAAAAGAGAAAGAGATGCAACTTTACAATGATGGGATAGAGGCTCAAGCTTAGCAGATAGAGCAGGTTCAACTACATTTACAATGCGCTTTCGGAATTTATCAAAAAGAGAAAGGGCATAGTTGGTAAGGGTCTGTGTCTTGAAATAAAAAGTCTTGTTAAACTCATTTTAGCAAGACAAGACAAGACAATACCAAGACAAGACCATTTCAGTCTTGTCTTGAAAAGTCTTGAATGAATCAAGACCAACCTTAAAAAATAACTAGTAATTCAAGAAATAACAAGACTTTTCTTGGTATTTTTTAAATTAAGACTAGACTAATCAACCTGAAAAATTTCTAAGATGAGTTCACAAATTTAACCTTGTACTAAGGGGTCATCAATAAAGTACGTCACCCTAATTGGGGGAGGGGGCGCAGAACAGGGGGATTTGAAGCAAAATTTTGTGACAAGGAGAGGGAGGGGGTTAGTCGAATGTGACATCACAAAAATTAATTTAGTATTACAGTTTAATTACTACGCGTTCAATTGAAGGAGTGTTTTAGATTGTCCAAATTTTTACTCACTCTTCTTATTTTTATGTGTATTGCCGTATTTTAAATAGTTTTAAGTTTGCAAAAACTGCCATCACGTTTTTGAAGACATTAAAGCACAGCGATGCAAAACCATTAGATTAACAACGTAAAAATTAAGTTTAGAATTTCAAATTCAAGGTTTAAATAAGTAAATAAAACATTTAAAAAAAATTATAATAAATAACATAATAACGTGTAAGTTAGTTATCTTTTATATTATTTATTTTTGTGATTCTTATGTTTTTAAACATTAGAGTTTTAGTTCCGTGCACATTTAAGCAAGAATATATAATAATCTAAGTAACTAAATAAATATATAATAACTAAGTTAAATAGACTTGCTCATGCTTTTTTTAATAACATTGCACCTATTTCCTTGGTATTGGTATTGAAATAAATTTTTTACGAGACGCAGACCCTTAATAATTAGAACCAGCCCAAATATGATAACAGTACTCCATACAGTGATGAATAAGAGATTTTTAGAAGTAGAGAATAGAATTGAAAGTAAGTAAATGTCAGACATGATAAAGAGAAGCAATCTTCGCTATAGTTAAACCTTAGATATGCAACAACTCTCTTTGGTCCACCATTTCAAATTTTCTTTTTTTGTATATTTCTGCTAACTTTGACAGGTTAGTATAAGACATTGTAGGACCATGGTAAGAATATAGGCTATATTTGAAACAGCCATCTTTGACCTGTCATCTTGAAATTCACTTTCTTATTTATTTCTGCTAACTCTAATAATAACTAATCAATAAAATAAATATCTGGTTAGGGTTCTATAGAGCAATGACAATAATAAACTATATATAAATCACTTACCATTGATTTTATCTCTTAATATTTTTTGTTTATTTCTAATAAATTTATGCTAACGGGTTAGTGTGACAAGGAATAGGCAGAGTTAGATTTTAATAAAATTTTAACATAAAATTTTGCGGGCAAAATATACAAATTCAAAACAATTTGATACTTCAAATTATTAAATACATTAAAGATATAATTTATCTAATTTTTAAATATTTTAAAATGATATAAAAGCATAGAAACATACAACAGAAAAAACAGTAAAAACATAAAAAGTAAAAAATACAACAGACCATTTTAAAAAAAAAGTAAATAACTGCCTGTATACCCACTTTAAAAAACAACATTTTTCTTAAGAAAATTAAAAAAAAAAAAAAAAAAAAAAAAAATGCATAACATGACTTACCGTCTTTCTGGATTTTTTTCTAACAAACCACTTAGTATACTTTTTGATGGCTCTGATAATCGAGAGGGAAATCGAACTGGTTCCTAAAATGTTTTTAAACAATTTAAGCCTAAAAAAAATCTTCACATTTTTTTTAAACCTTATATATACATATCAATATGTAAATAGAAGTAGGTAGATAACATCTATTTTATTGAATTTCATCTTAATCTTTCAGTGGTGTACACTGGATTTTTAGATGTTTAAGTTTTGACACTTACAGGTATTGTGCAAACTCCAAACTTTTGTATGTTTATGTTTATATCAAAAAAGAATGTTTTGCAAAGAATTGGGGTGATTGGAGCTTGGGAACAAAAAAACCTTAATTTTTGGGCCCACCCGGCCCTTAACGTGGGAGCAACAAGTTTATAAAATATTTTCTTTACTATTTTTATCTAAATTTATATTCATCATGCAATAATCTCTTATTTTTCAAAAACTATGACCATATAAAGTTTTAACCCCCCTCAATTTGAGGGGGATGTAAACATTTGCAGGGTCATAAAAACTGAACACTAAGAGATTATTGCATGAAACTTGAAATTTGTTGATGAATATGAATTTAGACAAAAATAGTAAAGAAAATATTTTATTAACTCGTTACTCCCACATTAAGGGCCGGGTGGGCCCAAAAATTAGGGGTTTTTTGTTCCCAAGCTCCAATCACCCCAATTATTTGCAAAACATTCTTTTTTGATATAAGCATAAACATACAAAAGTTTGGTGTTTGCATTATGCCTGTAAGTGTTAAAACTCAAACATTTAAAAATCCAGTGTACACCACTGTCTTTTAAAACAAACTTAAACTGCATATAAAATTTACTAGGTAACTAGGTATCTAGTTTATAAATAATTGAAATGTTATCATTTTAAATTTAAAAAATGATGTTTTTAGTGTGTTATATACCAGTGGCCACCAGACCTAAAAAAGATGTCTTTTGAACGTTCAAAACTGGGATCTATTTATAAATTTATTACAGCTGAAATTGTTCTTCTTGCGAATTACTTGGAAGTTTCCTGTTTTTTAGTAGTAACTATTCAAACTAATAATTAAAAAAAAAATTGGTGTAAATAAGGAAACCCCAGTATACAGTTGCAGCAAATCATTAACCATACTAAAAACTTGTAATTTGTTTTCAAAAGCCAAAATAGTCAAACAAAACCATTTTATACTTTCACTTTCACATACAACTTTCCATTTTTTAGTAGAACAACAATCATCAAAAGCTCAAGCATTAAAATCAGCTCAAGCTTTCATTAAATTTCAACTTTCTTAAATGACTTGATATCGCAGGTAATTTCTACAAGTATTGGAACAAATTTTAACTGTAGTAATACGTCTTTTTTATTTAAAGTCAGTTATTTATTAATTTTTGAAGACCTTTTTATCAAACAATATGTTCTTTACCTCAATTGAATTCTTATCAAGACTTCCCAGGAAGCGTGTGCGGTCACACAACTTATTCGTCCATGTTTAAAGTAATTTTTTTAGACAACTTGACCACATTTTTATATAGTAAGCGCTTTAATAATTTGCGGCAAAATGAAGCTATAAGAAACTACAGAGAATAAAACAGCAATATTCGAAGAAAGGAAACAAATACCATATGAAATAGAAAATCTAAACAAAATATACTTAAAATTTTTTTTTGTATTTGTTTCCTTTTTTTTGAAGACATATGTTATTTTCCACTACCAATATTGATCCAAGTCATGGAAAACAGCAGATAAAAAACAAAAGAAAGCATGTAACAAAAATAAAAACATTTTTTGATATACAATTTATTTGTGATTTTTTCAGTCAGTATATTAGGGAAATACTTTATTATTTGCGCTAGAAACAAGGACAATTTTAAAATTTGTTTTTCAAATGCTTTTGCTAAACTTTACTGTTTTTATCAATGCACAGGAAGTCGAAAGAACAAATTGCTATTTATTTGTAAAATTATTTTTTATTTTAAACAAGTTTTTCATGTAAAAAAATTAAAAGTAATTATTTCTAATATTTAAATATAAAATATTTTTTTGTTTTCACTACCCCTATTGGAATAGTCTGCACTTTCATTGGGTTATCCAAATTGTGCATTTAAACCCGACTGTTTATTACCTGATGAACTATTGTTATTGATGATACTCCAAAAGCTTGCGGGCTAGTGCATTGTTACTGAACTTTTTTAATAAAATTTGTAGAAACCTATTTAAAACTTTTTTTTAAGTTTTTAAATACATTTTTTCAAATAGAGCAATTGTTATATTCATTATCTCTAGTAATTCATATTATTATTGGGAATTGAGCAATATAAAAGAAACAATTTCAGACAAGCATCAAATTTGGCAAATACATTTATAAAAAAAACGCTATCAAATTCAGTAGATAAAAACCACCCTAAAAAATAAGAATACAAAAATTGTATAAAAATTTTGTAAAAAAACTTTATTAAAATTTTTTTTTTAATTATTAAATTTTTCTAGTTTACTTAATTAAAATATGATTTTTAATTAAGTAAACTAGATTTCGTTACAATTTTGTTTCCTTTTTTATGATTTTTTCTTTTTCTTAGTAGATAAGTTTAGCTTTTGCCGCAAATTATTGAAACGCTTTAAAAGTTAAAAGATGCGAACTACCGTGGTCAGTGTTTAAAAAAATTATTTTTAGCATTGATGAACAAGGCCTGCAACTGCACACGCTTCCTGGGAAGGCTTGCTTGTCTCCTTTCATTTAAATTATGCTATCAATAAATAGTATCAACCTGAGTAAACTTTTCATTAATTACTGCCTGTTGCAAAGACTCTGCTCATACAGCTTGCATGCAAGTTGCTTTTTTTTCACAAGTGTTATTTCCATATTTTCTCATGAGACCATGGTACCACTTTAATTTAGTTTTCCAATCTTGAATAAATAAGTTTGATTATATTACTCCAAACGTTATCCCACAGTTAAAATATCTTTTTATTTACAAGCTGAAGCCAATTTTACTTATAAACTGTACAAGTTCAATTATAAGCGTCTCTATTACTCAACTTATTGCTCTAGTCTATCAACACCAACAGTTTCATTTATACTTTTCTTCAAAAAGTTAGTTGCCTTAGCAACATTAAACTTCTGAATATAAAAGCTGAATATGACATGAATGCTTCTAAATATTACATTATTTATTTTTGACACGAACTATTTTAGTTTTAAAATAAACTTTAACTTTTTTTTTTGCAAATTTGGTTTTTTTACTTTTAGACATTTTTTATTAACAAACATTATAATAAACAAGACATTAAAACAAAGGTGTGTGTTTTTCAATTCCTGTGGTTAAAATTTGTTGAAAAATGTCAAGTACTTGCATAATTTCATAAAAACAAGTTTTCACAAACTTTCATAAAAATAGTTTTGTGTTGCAAAATCTATTATGCAGAAAAGCAAAACTTGAAATTTAATTACAGCCATCATAAAAATACTGTTTTTAAAAAACAAAAAACAATGACTGTTGTGGAACTGTAATATTTAGTTATAATTTTTGCAAATATACTGCTGTTAAATAAATAAAAATTCAATAAAAAAATACTCACACTTAATATAAGTTCAAACAACACTTCGTGATCTCGATTGTAGAACGGCAGTCGACCACACAACATCTCATAAAGTACTACTCCAAAACCCCACCAATCAACAGCATGCCCATAATCATTGTCTTCTAATACCTGAAAACAGATTTTATAAGAGTTTATTTTTAGCAGATTTTATAATAGATTTGTTTTCAAGAATTAATTGTTAAATTTAAAGACTCAATGAGAAATGCTTGCATGTGGAACTGCAAAGTGTTGGAACTAAACAAAATTTTTGCTGTACAATAACAAAAAAGATAAAATTTATATGAATATCTTTTCATTAATTATATATTTTTTCATTTGTTGCTTATAATCACCCTAAATGCCTGCAACTTTGTCTTATATAGGGCCAAAGTATTTTATAGTTATGTGTGGAGAAACAGACATATAATGTGGCATATTTGCTTTTAAATAAAATTAGTCCAAATTATAATAATTTTTTTTGTTTTTGTTTTTTTCACACACCATGTCTCCACCTAATATTTGCTTTTGCATTAAATAAGCACAAACTATACACATATACAACCCTCAGAATTAGGATCAGCATTTGGCAATGCCGACCTAACTGCCAACCTGAAAGTGTTTGAGGTCACCAAAAAATTACCGACCTTGTTTCTATGTTTTGCCAACCTGATGCCGACCTCTAAAAGATTGAGGTCGGCAAACTATTGCCGACTTCATTTTTCCTAATTCCGAGGGTTGCATATATGAATATATTTTTACTTAAAAAAATGTTCCCTTATAAATATATAGTCTAAAAATAAATTATATAAAACCATTTTGTAATTTTTTATTAATTTCAAATTTAATTTAATACTTACTTCTGGAGCTAAATATTCTGGCGTTCCACAAAATGTTTTTGTTGTATCAGTAAAAGATATTTCTTCTTTACACAAACCGAAATCCGTAATTTTGATGTGACCCTCTGAGTTTATCAAGAGATTTTCCAGCTAAATTTAGAAAATAATATGTATATATAAACATTATATATATATATAAACATTATATATATATATAAACATTATATATATATATATATATATATATATATATATATATATATATATATATATATATATATATATAAATTTTTTTAAAAATATTAAGATATGACAACTTTTATGCAAAATAATTTTATTTATACAAAATGATTATTATTTTTGCAATTTTTAAAAATTGCACTTCTTTTGAGTACCAGGTTGACATAAATTTAGAGAATTTATGTCAACCGTAAATTTTTTCAGATAATATTAGATATCCATTAAATACACATAACTTAATATCTTAAAGTAATAAATTAAATTAATATTATATGTAATATATAAAAAAAAATAATAATATGTTAATTGAAAGTATTATTTTCATAGTTTAAAGTAAACCTTTTTTAACTTAAAACATTATTTAAAACAAAATAACCTTTAAATCCCTGTAAACAATTTTATTTTCATGTAAATATTTTAAAGCAAGCGTAATCTCAGCACCATAGAATCTTGCTCTTGCTTCAGAAAACACTTTATCTCTTGACAAGTGAAAAAATAGCTGTAAAAACAAAAGCAAAAGTCTTAAATAATAAAAAAAAATTCAATACAACTAACCCACTATAATTAAATTTATTTGTAATAATTTCAAACAATATTATTTAAATAAGTATATAATAATACTAAATATTATTTGTAATACATTCAAATGTTATTCAATAGAGTCAAGAAGATGTTTTATAAACATGGATTGAAAAAACCAAATAAAGAATCAATAAAAATAAATAAAATAGTATTATAACAGTTATCAGCATTGTTGCAGTGTCATTCAAATGTATTTAGATCTAGGGATATCAATTTTTAATAAACTACCTGTTGCTGTTAAGTCAGTTAAGGAAATCAAAATATCAACACCTTATAAATTACCTTTATTTTGAACTTTAGACTATGGACTTTGTGCTAACTTGTGTGTGTATATATTGCTTGCAATCTTAGGCCATAAAAAATTATTGACACAGCCTAATGATGCTTATCTTGAAGCCAAAACAAAAAGTTTGCGCATGACGTCAGCTTGTGGCAAAAACATTTTTCGATCATAAGTTTTTTCATGCATTTACATTATACTTGCTGGTTAACTTTAACTATGGTGCATTCTTGCAGTGCATATAACTTCACAGAAAGATATAAAACTAGTGCACATAGTGCAAGTTTCAAAGTTAAGAGTTTGTTTTAAACAATAGATAGTTTATGTTAAATAGAAGTCAAAAATTATTATTATGTTGAAAGATAAATAGCTTATCATATGATATGATGAGCTATTTATCTTATTCTATGAATCTTGGTTTTTTGGTTTAAACTCTTTTTATAAAATAAGCCATGTTTAGTCAACCTTTTTAATTAAAAAAAAGCATTAATCATTTTACTTGAGTAAACTATATTTTCTATTAATATTTCTGCTGTAATTCATCAACCCATACATCATTATTTAATGTTCTGTATATAAAAACAAGCTTTGCTGCCTTTTTTTACTCCCATCTTGTTTCTTAACTTGGAATGAACAAGCTTAAAAGTTAAAATAATTCTTTTATGTCCAGCACTAGAAGCTGGTGCATTTAACAAACCTTCAATATCCATGATAATGTTGCAGTCCAAAGGTTATAGAGATTTCCACCACTCATTTTTTAAAACAAATACACTATAAAAATAGCTTTTATGGAATTTGCTCCAGCTTGATGAATATTTCGTATATATTTTATTATCTGTGTAACATGCTTGCTCACATTTTCAATGTTAAGATCATTTGCTAAAAAATTTAGCATATGAACAGCACACCCATAAGTAATTATTCAGATACCTCCTTCAGATGACAATACTTGTCGCATTGATTTCATATTAGCTGCATTGTCAGACATAAAGCTTTTTACTGTTTACTTTTTACTTAGTATCCAAATTTATGTGTTACAGATTATTATTGCTTTATTGTTTACTTTATGCTTTATTGCTTTTATTATAAAATAAAATAATGGTTACAATAACTTAAAATTTAAAAAAAATAACATAAAAGTTTTATTAAATTTTAGTTATTATTGAACTTCAATGTCTTAAATGTTTAAAAAATCCATAGCAAATGTAACTTATTTAGTGTACGCAACTTTTATTATATAAATATATATATATTTTCAATCATTAGGTTTACTGTAACTATCTTTTTTATTTAAAAGGCACCTTGAAGCGCAGTAAAAATAACCTTTAGTATAATATTTATTATATTTAAATCAAAATGAAAATTAAAATAACAGTATATACACATATTAAATGCTTATGTTTTGATTCAAATAGTTAGTCTATATGATATATTATATTATATATAGACAATAATTATTTGAATATATACATAATATATATTATATTATATACTTACACGAAGTACTTATATAAAATATAAGCATTACATCACTCCCTTTCTGCACGTTTCTGTTTTGTTAGCATTTCTCCGTTTAGCACTAACATAATGAATGAACAGTTTGAAATTGCTACAGCTAATTTCAATAATGAAATGTTAACTATTTTAACCAAGTGCACATGGAAACACAATGTGAATATAAAAATGTGCAAATGAAATGGGAATAGAAAATTAGGAAATAACTATAAGAAAGTTAAAGCTTCTGAATATTTTTAATTTTGTAAAAACATCAAGTCAGATTTATTTGATTTATTGTTAATAATATTCCACACATCGTTTATAATGAAAATAAATTTTCACAATGGAGATTTTTTTAAATTCATTTTTGTATATAGTATAGGTTTTTTATTAACTAGTTTTTATCTTAAATTAATTCAAAACATTTCTGCTGTTTAGAAAGTCCGCAATCAAGGATATTCCAAAAGGAAACAAAGTAATGTTGTCAACATTCATGAAATAGAAAGTTGAAGAGGTAATTAGCTTTAGAACTGAAATTACCAACGGAATTACATACATTATTGAAATATACAAGAAATAGGGAAGCAGTATTACAAGGTTATAAAGGCTTGATACAACAAGGTGCTTTACAGTTTATTGATGGGACAAACTTTGTGACAAACCACACAATTCAAAGACATTTAGAAAAAGCATCTCACCTTACTGCAACAAGATGTGAGATCAAGAAACCCTCAAATGAGTGATGTGTAACCTCAACCGATGGAATAAAGACAAAATCCTCTAGGACTGATGAATTAGCAGCATTAAGTTTCGAAAATGAAAAAGAGGAAAGACCGCTGACAACAGCTGAGGGGAAAATCTGTTATTTAACTCACAACTAAGAGTTTTGAAGAAGAATTTCAAATTATTCTTGTATTATAATCTACTAATTTTTTGATGATAAAAAAAAGCGTTATTTAAATAAGAAATTATAAAAAAATATATTTAATAATTATTAATTTACAAAAAAATTATTTATTAAAAAAATATTAAGAAATATAAAAACCGTTAATATTAAGTTAACAGCATTTTAAATACTATTATAAGAACTTATTAAGCACTTGCGTTTTTGTTTGGTTGCATTTTTTTACCATTACTAGTTAAAAAAAATAGCGATCTGGCGCCAATAAAAAACAAGAAGTTGGGAAGTATAAAAAACTACATTGTTGAAGTAATATAAATGCGCTGTTGTAGATACTACTTCAGACATTGACGAATGAAAGTTGTATAATAAATAGAAAGCTTTTTATAAACAGTCTTCTGCAATTTTCAAATTTCAAAATTGTTCTCGCGGCCCAGACCCCAAGCAAGCATAATTGCGCTCGATAACAACATATTATAATTTTACGAGCATGATATAACACGCTTGGCGATTTTCTTCATCACAAGCCCTATATATATATATATATATATATATATATATATATATATATATATATATATATATATATATATATATATATATATATATATATATATATATATAAACAACACTCTCAGCATGTTCTTCCTATCTACTCAGTCAATCTGTATGTACGATAAATTTTTTATATATATACCTGTTGCTGCATTTAAAAAAACAAATAGGCAATACCAAGTAAATAAGATACTGTAAATTTAATATATATTAGAAACTATTTTTCAGAAGCATCTTTATGATTTTAACATCTTTAAAAGTGCATTCACATTTACATGAAAGATATAATTCTATTTGTAAACTGGTTTACTTTCTTACTAAATATTTAATGTTGTTTAATAAAAAAGTTTGATTTAAATCAGGGATGCGAAGTTCCATCGATTTTTTGGGACTCCGTGCTCAAAAATCATGGACTCCTTGGACTCCGAAATTTTTTTTTTTCTTTCTTAAATTAAATAAGGATTTTTATTATCTGAAGTTTTTATGTATAAATGCCAGAAAAGTGATAGGATACCAATAATATTTTTATTATGAATAATATATTAATATATATTTTAGGTGCCGGAATTCACTCCTCCTTCCTAACCAATGTCGCAAAACTTGCCCAAAGGTGGGTTTGAACCACGGATCCCTAACTTTTTAGAAAAAATAAGGGATCCGTGGGTTTATGCAGCTGAGCGCAACCACTGCTTAAATCCAAAAGTCGATTTGTCCCGCTTTTGCAGGATTACAATTATTAAGAATAATACAACTCCAAAGATAACTTTTATTTATTTTGTATTGTCGAACGCACAGAATTCTCAATTTCTCAGATTAATTGAAAACATATGATCATAAAATTATGAAAAGATTCAAATGTTTATTTACATTAATTACACTTTAAATTATAAAGTCCATAGAACAAAATATTACAATATCTACATTGTCAAAAAATATTCAAATAAAAAACTCGTTTGTTCGTAAAAAAAAGCATATTGTCAACACTGAGGCCTAAAATATTCATTTTATTGATTCCAAACTTATCTAAACACTTCTCAATAATTTTTTTAGTGTAAAAACCGCCCTTTGTTTTCCCTTCGTATCGATTGTGCCAAGATTGATCACAACAATTTCATCATTGTTTGAGTATTGCACGTTTATACCAAGGTAGTGGCGCATATGCCTTTATGTAGAATTGACTTTTAAATAAATTAGCATTTTCGATAATTTGTTTTTGATTTGTTCGCCATGCTTTTTGGCAAGATCACTAATTTGAATTCTCATATTACCTCTATTCATTTTAAATCCAAAATGAGATGCAACTTTTCCGCAAAGCTTTTGAATAGGTTCCCGATCAAACGCCTATAGAAATTGTTTTTAGAATAATAAATTATTATTAAAAAATGGCAAAAAAACATGATTTTTTAGATTTTTTTTGAAATTAATTAATAAATATTAACAAAAAAATAATTTGAACCTGGAATGAAAGACCTTCAACCAAAACTAGCTGGTTTAAGGCTTCTAAAAACTCATCTTTTTCTATATGCAAATTAATTTGCTGTGGTACAAAACACTGTGAAGTGCTGTATTTGATGTATTTGATGGCTGTATGTTTTTGCTTCTTATTCTTTTCTTCTACTTGTTTTTCAAATTTTTCTTTTTCTAATGTAATGACGAGCTCTGCGTGTTTTCTAGATAAATGTCATATAAGGTTGCTAATGCGAGCTTTTACGGCACATGTAATTTCTTTACCGCATAACTCATTACTTTAACTTCTTACGGGAACAAGACATTTGAAGTATACTACTTTACATCCATTCAACATTTTATTTGTACGATGAAAATGTCAGTAGATCGTATCTGATGCATATTTAGCGGCCATTACTAGTCAAGATTGTTGCTCACGAGTAAACAGCAAATATCATTATAAATAATAATGTTGTTATTGCAAGTTATTATGAACATGCAAAGTATTTGTTCTCTGTTATATATGCTTCAGCAAACTAATTATCTGTACAAGAACCCTCGAAAACAGTCAGGAAAGTTGTTAACATGACTAGTTATGAATTGATAACGTTAGAAGTTTTTCAATCAAAGGGAATTGTTGCGCAAAATAATTTTTATTTATTTGTTGAGGTATTTTTATAAGCCTTTTTTTGGCTTCTTTCTGATTTAGATGGTAGGTTTTTACCAATAGTCTAGATCGTTAGTTTGACTTAATAGCACAAACTTATAGACAAATTTGAACTTTTTTTTTTATTGCGTATAATTAATTTGTTAGTTAAATTTGATAGCTTTTCGTATCTAAACCATATCGCTTTCATTGCAATTTTTCAGTAAGTGTTATTAAAATAAAAAATTTCATTTTTTAAGTAGAGAAGACCGAAAACCAATGTACATAATTGTATTATCTCACAACATTTTGGGTTTAAATTAAAAGAAACAATTTTTTTCCTAATAAAAGTAGTTACAAGTTTTATTTATTTATAATTATAGTTTCACACTACTTAACGGTTTTAAACAGTGCTTGAACAAAGCACAAATTTTATCTACAATTTTTTTTAAAGAACTTTACTTTGGTAAAATATTTGTTTATTGCTCATTAACTAGTTCATCATTTCTAATCGACGTTCTTTCTATGATAAATCTAAAAAGTTAATAATAACGAAATCACTTATGCAAAAAAAAAGCTTCAAAACTAAAATATCATTTATTCTTAAATTTGGTACATATTGAAAAAAATTTGAACAAATAAATACTCAAACATATTATTACCTACTGGTCTAGCCAGGGAACGATTTTATGAGTAAAACAAGGAGGGTGAGTTCTTCAAAAGTGATGAATGTCTTATAAAAAATATTGAACTGTAAGTCAAATGTTAACTCCCTCTTTTTATAGGGGAAGGGGCAATAACCTCCTTTCCATACAAACCGTGAAATCGCCCCTGGGTCTAAACAATTGATGAGCTGTTTATTACTTTAATAAACAGTTTATCAAAAGTACTTTCTTGATGGGAATTTTTTTTATTTTATTAAATTATACATAAATAAACAAAAATCGTTACATATAAAATTAACATTATGGGTTTCATTAAAAGTTTTATATTTAAGAAATATAAAACTTATAATAAAATATGATGAAAATTTTAAACTTAAAACACTTTATTAACTAATTTTAACAACAACAAAAAAAAAAATTAAACAAACTGTTTCTTTAACAAAAAACCTATTAGATCACGATTGCGGCTAAATGGCTTTACTTTATATTTTCTGAATAAACGTCACATAAGCAATATCAAAAGATAATTTAAATATTCTAAACGATAAAAGTTTTGGTTTAATGTATAACTACTGAAGGGGTAGGTAAATGGCCATTTCACACGTAAAATGGAGCTGTGTAATGCTTCTTAACAAGGCGCGACATTCGAACCGATACTCAATCTGGCCAAATAAATAAAATCGGCAAAAAAGAAGGTTAGCTTCCCGGTTAAATGCTCTTTTTTAGTGCTTAGTGACAAGTGCATTAACAAATAAAATAAAAAAAGTCCCGGAGTCCTAAAATTTTTATGGACTCCTAAGACTCCGGGCTAAAATATGGACTTCATGGACTCCGACTCCGGACTTCGCATCCCTGGTTTAAATTGATATTTTTTTGATTTGTTTAAACCACTTGGTTTAAACCTATCATCCCTGTTTGCTTATCCTTAGTTTAATCACAAATACAACTTTTAAATTCAACATTTAAATAAAATAACAGTGGTATTAAACCATACTTAGTTCAATCCTTAAAAGATGTTATTTGCATATGTTAAGTTGCAGAAAGCGAAATCAGAGTTTTTAAGGAAGAGAAGAAAAAATGTATTAATTTTTCAAATAGAAATGTTCATATACATTAAAAATTCAATTGAATTAAGAAGTTTTGTGAATATTTGCTTTAAATTAATCTTTTCTATGGTGGGAATTGTTAGAACTTTTAAATCTTAGTTTTATAAAAATTATACTGTAAACAAATTTTAACATAAATTGAAAAAAAAAACATTAAAATAGTAACCTCTCCACCATTTACATACTCCATCACAAAAACGAGACGATCATTTGTCTGAAATGAATACTTTAGTTCCTAAATAAGTAATAAAACCATTAATTTAATTCTGATGACAAAAATAATTAAAATTAACTTTTGAAATGCAATTAAAATAAAAAACTAAATTTCAAACTTATTACAATTGAAAAGCTTTTTAAAATGTAAACAACTTTTAAAATGTAAACAACTTTTAAAATGTAAACAACTTTTAAAATGTAAACAACTTTTAAAATGTAACTTATTACAATTTGAAATTTACTTTAATAGCTGCATTAAGAAGTATTTATGTTAATATATTCATAAGAGTTAAGAGGGCTTCCAACCCTAAAAATAGTTAAAATTAACTTTAAAATTATTAACCTAAAAATAATTTAAGTTAATTTTTGAAATGCAATTAAAATAAAAAATTAAATTTCAAACTTATTACAATCGAAAAGCTTTTTAAAATGTAAACAACTTTTAAAATGTAAACAACAAAAGTGGATACCCACTATTATTAAGGTTGGTAACCCTATTAGCTAACATTTCTTAGTTCATAACAGAAAATTATCCAAACCAGTAGCTCTAATCTCTAAAATGACTCTGT